>NW_024870669.1:509697-539080 GCF_013358625.1 Macadamia integrifolia | reverse complement strand
TTTAGATTAAATATTGGTGTTCTGGATTGATAGTATCAAGATGTGTATGGAAAACATACCCAACTTGATTCCACTTTCGGCAACTGATAATATCAAAGAGAGTGTTTGTGCATATTAGACGATATTTAGATCATGTGGCATGTTTGTAAATAGTTTACAGAAGATTCCAAAAATATTTATTTGTAAAATTTTTCTTAAATGTTTTTTGTGGTCCAGTCAACATTATATTCTCTGCATATGGAATTACGATTGTCACACCGCATTCACACAGAATCAGACCGGTGACCGAGTTAACTCCGATTAACCCAAACCTGTCAGGATCATCTGATACAGTACCCCACCATAGCATACCCACATCTAAGATAAGTGTTCAAAAGTTCAGCAGAAGACTTAAATTACCTGTAAATATCCCCAATATACTTGATACCCAAATTGTAGTATATAGCTAAGTACATGTGGACCCGCAGGCATGATATTTACATAAAAAGAATAACAATTTACGTATCAAGTACACAAAAGGGGAGGTCATAAAAAAAATCAAAAAGCAAAATCCTGTACGGTATCATTACTGCGGTCTCGCAACATAACCCTCGCACATGCAGTCAGTACTGTGCTCATACTCCTCAAGGACCCACCAATCCTCAACAGAAAACTCGACTATGGGGCCCGATTCCTGATCTTCAGGCGGGTGACTTGTAAAATCATCTAAAAGATGTGTGCACGTGGGATGAGCTCACTAGCTCAATAAGTGAAAAAAAATACCACTCAAACATTCACATCCATATGCATTATATGCTATGCAATTCATTTTAACTCTTATCCACCTAAACAACATTACTAAGTCTTAGGTTATGTGCTACTCACAACCACAATGCACGTATGCCCCGGGTATGAGTCACAAACTCTATCCTGCGATACGCCCATAGGGTTGTCGGAGAAGACCCACTGTGAGTACTCTAAAAAGTAAGTATGCCGACTATCGGCTCTCAACATAAATGTAAATGACAGAAATGTAAAGGTGCCAACCCCGATAATTTAAAAGCAGTACGATTGGCCCTCTTGAATATACCACTGAGGTTGTTGACTGTCCTAATGACTGATGAGCACATTTATGTGTGAAATCTAGGGTAGTAAAACATACATTTTACATATTTAGAATGGAGCTACCTTGGGTTTTACTCTCTTTTTGCAGGTTTTATATTTTCAAGGCCTTAAGGACTATCGGGAGCTATATCTTCAATTTTACACGTAAAGAGGTCCTATTTCTTTCCATGGTTGCAAAGAGGACGAAATTCTGAGCAAGATGGACGTGTTCAATTAAAAGTACACATTCGTTTGGTCACCCGTACAAATGATTATTCTTTTGGGTCAGAAAAAAAATAATGGATCAGAACTGAACTGAACCGAGATGCAGAACCAGCCCGTTTGCAATTGTCCCAGAGGTACAAGGAATACTCCAAATGCCAACAAGGATCGATGGACCACATCCTTAAGTGATTAAAGATTTGTTTTTGGTAACAACAACTACCTAGCTTAGTTGGTGAGCTATGGTGTACAAAATTCTCTTGCTCACCAAGAGGTCTCAAGTTCGAATCTTATGGTTGTTTTTTTTAGAAGATTTTGTTGAAGATTTTCTGCTTTAGAAGCAAGCAAAATCGTGGAAGGGTGCACAAGAAAAAAAGAAAAAAAAAGAAAGCAAAATCGTGGAAGCAAGAAGAGAAGAAAAAAAAAAGGAAAGAGAAAAAAAATGGGAGAACCAAAAATTGTCCAAATCTTCTCTCTCCTCCACATCATCACCAAAGATTGTCCAAATCACACAAAGGAAGAAAAAAAAAGTCGTCCCTAGGAGAGAGAAAAAAAAAAGAAGAAAAATAAATTAGAAGAAAAAGGAAAGAAAATAAGCAAAAAATTTTAGGAAATTTCTCAAAATTTATTTCTCTCCTCTCTCTCCTCCATCTTAGCACTTTTGGACTCAAAAGATCTCACAATCAATTGTGGGTTTCTCTCTTTTAGGAAAGAGAAAATTGTTACCCTACCTCTCCATTCCCTATAAATACAACTCATGTAAGAGGAGGAGACACAATTCATTCTTCTTCTAGTTTTTTTTTAGTTGCTCTCTCTCTCCCTCTCTCACTCTTTGGTTTTAGTTCTTCTCTATTTTTGCTTTAATCACTTTTGTAATAGTTTTTTTTTATTTCAATTAATGCAAGTACTCTTTTATTTTTATTCAGTTCTTTTTATGTTTATGATTTATGCAATTGAGTTGTAATTTTTTAAGTTATAGTTCTAGGCTTAGATCTAGGTGACAAGATCATGAGCCGTGGAGCAATTTTTTTTTTCAAGTTCAAGCATTGATTCAAGTAAGTAGGCTCCTTCAGTAGTCTTCTCTCCCCCCTCTCATTCCTTCTTCTGACTACCCTTTCTTTCTTAATTTAGAATTTTTATTTTCAGTCGTTACATTATTGCTATCCCTCTCCCCCAAGGTTCATGGCTAGTGTATGTGTTGGCTTTGCCCCTCCTGGCCATAGAACCATCAATTTATTGCTTTTATTTTAATTGTCTCCCTATTCCCTAAAGCCAAGTAGAGAAACCCTTGTAAGAGTAACTCTCTGGTCAAGTAGGGAAGCTCATATTATGATGCATCCCTCGGGCTAAGTAGAGAAACCTGCTTGTGAGTCTCTCTCTAGCTTTATCCCTTTCTTTTACTTTATTTTTATTTCAGCATTTTTTTTCCTTTATTATTATTTTTTTTTTAATTGCGTGGGTTGTTTACTTTTAGTTATTTATTTATTTAATTTTAATTGTGTGGCTTGCGTCTTTAAATTCTTAGATGACGAATGGTTAGGACGTTATTTTTAGGACGGTAATTAGAATTAGATTACAACCATTAATCAGTTCACTTTCGCATTATTAAAAGAAATAAAAAATAAGGTGGCTGCTCTCCCTGTGTTCGACCCGTAGCTACACTGATTCGTACGCTTGCGGTTACATTTTAAATCTCAAACAAGTTTTTGGCGCCGTTGCCGGGGAGACAGTTCCATGTTATTTTTCACTTTCTTTTGGTAAATCGGAGTGCTTTGTTTGTTTGTTTTATATTTTTCCTTTTCTTTTATTGAATTCCTGAGAAGAACAACTTGCAATAATAGTTGTATCAGTGGAGGTCGCCATGCCTCACAGTATGATAAAGACAGGTTTCGCCCTGTAGCAGTACCTCAGGAATTGACCTGAGCAACCCCGGATCCCTGCCGGTAAGCTCCCAAAAAGCAAAAAAAATTAAAAATAAAAAAAAATAAAAAAAAAAAATAAAAAAATTTGCTATCCATTCTTTTGTGCTTGTCTTACTTTAGTTGTGGGTAGTTTTTCTGTTGCATGAGTGTTAAGTGGGTACGTAATACTAAGAATCGGTTAGAAAGAAGAGATCCAACAAGTAGTGACCCTATACATTTGCTCTCTTTAAAACCCTTCAATATGGGAGACCAACAGCAAAACCCTTCACCTAAATCTCTGAAAGATAGGTTCTACCCTGCTAGAACAGCCCAACCTTCCTGTATAGTTCTACCACAAGCCCAGGGCAATAATTTTGAACTCAAATCTCAATACATCACTATGTTGCCCCACTTTCATGGGTTGACCTCTGAGGATGCATACCTATTTCTAAGGGAATTTGAAGAGGTATGTGTTCTAATTAAGATCCAACAGCTTTCTGATGATGCTGTTAAGCTTAGGTTTATCACTTTTGCATTGAAAGACCAAGCTAAGAAGTGGTTGTATGGATTACCCACAAATTCCATAACCTCATGGGAACAGTTCACAGTTGTCTTCCTTAAGAAGTTTTCCCCAACTCACAAGACCAATAAGCTTAGAAGTGATATCCTTCAGTTTAGGCAAAAGCCTAGTGAGTCATTTTCCAAGCTTATGGAGAGATTCAAGGATCTACTCCAAGAATGCCCTCACCATGGCCTAGACCTATGGCATTTATGTCAAATAATTTATGAGGGTATTGATTATCCAACTAAACAAATGATAGAGTCTATGTGCCCTGAGGGATTCACATCCTTTACAGATGAAGGAAAAGCATGGGAATTTTTACTTGACTTAGCTGACAAAACCCGTGAGTGGGAATCAACCCAAGAGAGTGAAAGAACCATAGGAGGAAAAGGATATTTTGTGGATGGGATAGTAGCCAAGGAAGCCCATTTGGATAGCCTAATCAAGAGGATTGAGGCTATTGTTCCTAGAGAGCCATCATCAGTCAATTTAGTTAAGATTTGTGCTTGGTGCCAGTCCCCTGGACATGTCATAGAAGAATGCCCTAACACCTCTGGGGGCACTTCTAATGATAGTGTTAATGCCTTATACCAGAATAATCCATATAGTAACACATACAATCCAGGATGGAGAAATCACCCAAATTTCTCTTGGAATCAGGGCAACCAAGCAGGACCTTCCAATTTCTATAATCAAGGTCAACCTGGACCCCAAAGGCCTCCCTTTGCACAACAATCTTTTTCTCAAAATACTTTTCCTAGGTCAAATGTAGGACCTCAGGCGAGTTTTCCTAGGGCCCCTCTTCTATCATCTTATCAGCAACCCCCTGGGTTTACCAACACTGGAGAGGCAAGTAGAATTAGTGACTTGGAAAAAAATATGGCCCTCCTCATGACAAGCCATCAAAATCTTACGAGAGAACTTACCCAAGTTGTCTCAATTATGCGTGAGAGGGAGAAGGGAACTTTACCCAGTCAACCAGAGCCTAACCCTAGGCATCATCAGCCTGTTAGTTTACAAGGACCAACTAATGCACCACTGAATATAGTGCAAGGTCAGACTCAACAAGGGCCCTCTAACCAATGTAATGTTGTTTATGCCCTTAGGAGTGGTAAAGAGTACCTACAGAGCGTTCCTAAATCTTCCCCATCTATTACTCCTGTTAACTCTTCTTCAGTTGAGGACACAAATGTGCCTCTTGTTCCAGGTTCGTCTGATGAACCTAAAGATTTTTCTGAAACTAAAGATGATTTGGTTGAGGAAACCAAAAATGATTCTTCTGAACAGGGGCAAATCCCTAACAGTCCTTATGTTCATCCTGTCCCATTTCCTAATCGCTTGGTAAACAAAAAGAAGACTGCTTCCATGGACAAAATTTTAGAAGTCTTCAAAAAGGTAGAAGTAAACATCCCTCTTTTGGATGCCATATCCCAGATCCCCGCCTATGCAAAGGTACTGAAAGATTTGTGTACTCACAAACGTATCACTAGTGTGCCCAAAAAGGCGTTCTTGGCAGGTAACATTAGTTCCATAATTACTCAGCCCATAGCAGCCAAGTATAAGGATCCAGGGAGCCCTACCATATCTTGTGTCATAGGCAACACCTATATTGAGCATGCCTTACTTGACCTTGGCGCAAGTGTGAATCTTTTACATTACCATGTGTACAAGCAACTAGGATTGGGAGAATTGAAAGCCACTGGAACTACTCTTCAGTTGGCAGATAGGTCTGTTAAGATTCCAAAAGGGATGGTTGAGGATGTCTTACTAAAGGTGGGTGAATTTATTTTCCCTGTTGATCTCATTGTGTTAGATACTAAGCCCTTCTCAACCAAGGATGAGATCCCAATAATTCTAGGAAGACCATTCTTGGCTACCAGTAATGCATTAATCAATTGCCGGAATGGTT
The DNA here is from genome assembly GCF_013358625.1 of Macadamia integrifolia. Classification (NCBI taxonomy): domain Eukaryota; kingdom Viridiplantae; phylum Streptophyta; class Magnoliopsida; order Proteales; family Proteaceae; genus Macadamia; species Macadamia integrifolia. The sequence continues at coordinate 533,403 of NW_024870669.1, read as the reverse complement.
TCCTAAGATTATCTTTTGGTAACCAAACTGTTGAGTTTAACATGTTTAGGATTGGCAAGCAACCACATATGGAAGAAGAGATCAATATGCTTGAGGATTTTTTGGATTTTTCTGATGATTTAGTTACCAACTTTGATATTGATTTTGATTCAGAATTCCAAGAGTGTATGGATGAGTTGGATGATGATAGTGAAAATTTCTTTTCTGAAGTCTTGAGTCTTCACACACTTGTGGAGCCCTTAGGACCCCTTTCCAATTCCATTCCCAAACCTTCCATAGTTGAGCCCCCTAAGCTAGATCTTAAGGAGTTGCCATCTAATTTGAGATATGCTTTCCTAGGGCCTGACCAGACTCTTCCTGTAATAATTTCTTCAAATTTGACTTCTAGCCAGGAAGAGGAGTTACTTAAAGTGTTAAAAGATAATAAGGAAGCCCTAGGTTGGACCATGGCTGATATCAAGGGTATAAGCCCTTCCATTGTGCAACATCATATACATCTTATGGAGGATTCCAAACCATCCACGGAACCCCAAAGAAGAGCTAACCCAGTGATGATGGAAGCTATTAAGAAAGAGATCCTAAAGTGCTTGGATCATGGAATAATTTATCCTATTTCTGACAGCCAATGGGTAAGCCCAGTTCATGTAGTGCCTAAGAAGTCTGGTGTGACTGTAGTTCCTAATGCCAATAATGAGTTGATCCCTACCCGTGTCCAAACAGGATGGCGTGTGTGCATTGATTACAGGAAGTTAAATGCGGCAACCTGGAAGGACCACTTCCCATTGCCATTCATTGACCAGATGTTAGAGAGGTTAGCTGGACATGAATACTATTGCTTTCTTGATGGATATTCTAGCTATAACCAAATCCCAATTGCTTTAGAGGACCAACATAAGACCACTTTTACATGCCCATATGGAACATTTGCTTACAGGCGTATGCCCTTTGGGCTTTGCAATGCCCCTGCTACGTTCCAATGATGCATGATGAGCATTTTTTCTGACATGGTCAAAAAATTCTTAGAAGTATTTATGGATGACTTTTCAATTCATGGGAATTCCTATTCTGAATATCTTCATCATCTTTCCATAGTTTTGAAAAGGTGCATATCTAAGAATTTGGTTTTTAATTGGGAGAAATGCCATTTTATGGTTAAATCTGGTATTGTTTTAGGCCATGTAATATCCAAGGAGGGAATTAAGGTAGATAGAGACAAAGTGGATTTAATTGATAATTTACCACCTCCTCAATCTGTTAAGGATGTTCGGTCTTTTCTAGGGCATGCAGGCTTCTACAGAAGGTTTATTAAGAACTTTAGTCAGTTAGCCCGACCTCTCACCTCATTACTTGTCAAAGATCAGACTTTTGAGTTTTCCAAAGAGTGCCTAGAATCCTTCAAGCAACTTAAGAAGGAGTTGACCAATGCACCCATTGTTCAACCACCTGTTTGGACTGAACCTTTTGAACTGATGTGTGATGCTTCATATTTTGCCATAGGAGCAGTTTTAGGTCAAAGGATTAATAAGTTACCCACTGTCATTTACTATGCTAGTAGGACCTTAAATGATGCACAACTCAATTATACAACCACTGAAAAAGAATTTTTAGCTGTTGTGTTTGCATTAGAAAAGTTTCGGTCTTATTTAGTTGGCTCACATGTGGTGGTGTATACTGATCATTCTGCCCTCAGATACCTAGTTCAGAAGAAGGATGCCAAAGCCCGTCTCATTAGGTGGGTTTTACTTTTGCAAGAGTTTGATTTAGAAATTAGGGATAAGAAAGGAGTTGAAAACCTAGTTGCAGACCATTTATCCCGGCTTCCCAATTCCTTGACTGTTGATTCTCCAGTCAACGAGAACTTTCCAGATGAACAATTATTTGCAATGTCTAGTGAACCATGGTTTGCTGACATTGTCAACTTCTTAGTTTCAGGTGTGACTCCGGATCACTGGTCCACTCAAGATAAGTATAGGTTTCATTCCCAAGTTAAACACTTTTTCTGGGATGATCCTTATTTGTTTAAGATATGTCCGGATCAGATTATCCGACGATGTGTTCCTGATCATGAGCAACATTCTATTCTCTCTTTTTGTCATGATCATGCATGTGGTGGACACTTTGGACCTAAGAAGACTGCCGCAAAGGTTCTCCAATGCGGATTTTATTGGCCCACTCTTTTTAGAGATGCTTTTGATTTTTGCAAGGCTTGCCCTGCCTGCCAGTCTTTTGGCCGTATCAATAAAAGGAACATGATGCCCCTCAACCCTATTTTGGTAGTTGAGATCTTTGATGTATGGGGCATCGATTTTATGGGACCATTCCCTAATTCCTTTGGGAATTTGTACATACTTTTGGCCGTTGATTATGTTTCTAAATGGATAGAGGCCATACCTTGTAAAACTAATGACCACAAAGTGGTGGTCCAGTTTCTCAAAGAGAACATTTTTTCCCGCTTTGGTGCACCACGTGCAATAATTAGTGATAGGGGTACTCATTTTTGTAATCGGCCTTTTGAGGCCTTAATGAAAAAGTATGGGATCACCCATAAGTTATCTACCCCTTATCACCCTCAAACTAGTGGCCAAGTGGAGGTGTCTAATAGGCAGATCAAACAAATCTTGGAGAAAACTGTTAATCCCAACCGTAAGGATTGGTCCCTTAGGCTCATTGATGCCTTGTGGGCCCATCGGACTGCATTCAAGACCGACCTTGGTCAGTCTCCCTACCGTTTGGTGTATGGAAAAGCTTGTCACTTACCAGTTGAGTTGGAGCATAAGGCCTTTTGGGCCATTAAGAAGCTTAACTTTGATTTGTCTGATGCGGGAATTCATCGTAGGCTCCAACTATCTGAGTTGGAGGAACTTAGGAATGAAGCATATGAAAGTTTTAGAATTTACAAGGAAAAGACCAAAGCTTTCCATGATAAACACATTCTGCGTAAATCTTTTGCAATTGGTGATAAGGTCTTATTGTACAACTCTCGATTGCATCTTTTTCCTGGTAAGCTTAGATCCCGATGGGATGGCCCATTTATTGTTCATAATGTATATCCCCATGGGGCTGTGGAGATTTTGAATCCAGGAACAGGGGTAATTTCGAAGGTTAATGGTCAGCGTTTGAAACCGTTCCTCGAGTTTCCCACTACTAGTAGTGAAGAGGTCATGGATCTCCATGAACCTCTTTACACTGATGACTAACTGTTATTCAGGTATGACCCCCTTGCATTGTCTTTGCTTTTAATTTTTTCCATGCATTGAGGACATTGCATGACTTAAGTGTGGGGGAGGGAAACCAGTTTTTATTTATTTATTTATTATTATTATTTTTTTTTTACTTTGTTCTGTTTGTTTTTCTTTTTATTTTTTTGAGCTTGCTAAGGATGAAGTCCTACTTTGGCTTTTGGCTAATGATCATACCATTCGGTTGCTTGATGTATGAAAATAAAATTTTTGATTAAGGTACCCATTTTGAACATATAAAAACCTTGTTGAGAAGAAAGAAACAAGCATGTGTCTTGAGATGGGACTTTCTTTTGAAAAATAAGAGACCCCTGTTTTATGGTGATGGACCATATGTAAGTCTGTGGGTTCCTTGTACTTTTGATTTGGAGTTGAGACCTTCTTTTTAATTTGGCATGGGTTGACAAATGCACAATTTTAAATGAAATGTGAAATCTGGTATAAAGAAGAATAAGAGTTGATTCCCTTGGAACTAGACAGGGCATTGCGCCTCAGGAAGCGTGGTGTCTTGATCGAAATTCCTTGGGAGGAAACTTCTGAAGTAACTCTAGCATCACTGCCTTTGTAGACATATGCAAAAAGCGAAGCTACATAGTAACTTGGGTGTCTGGTGTTTGCTCCACCATGTCATTCAGGCCAAAAGTAGTGGAGTAGAATAGAGTTTATTAGTGAAAAAAAGAAAAAAAAAGAGAAAAAAAATGTGCAAATGTCATTATTGCTTGGTAACATGTTTGGTCAAAAACACTCCAACGCTTTAGTCATTGGTTCCCTATTTCTTCACAAGTGGTTTTGCCTTAAGATAAGGATGTTTTGGAAGAGATGAGGTGAGTTCCAAATTAAGAAATATGCTAGTGCCTGGAATTGATAAAGGGTAATAAAAGTTCAAGTGTGGGGGTCCCTTGTAAAACAAATTATCTTTGCTCCGGATCGGTATAAGCCTTACCTTTAGCCAAAGTTGGGATTTGTTTATTCTGAATTTTGGGTGTATATTCACTGCAAACACCCACGAGACACAACTCGTCCACTAGGGGTGACCTAGGGGTTTAAAGGCTTGTTGCACATGCTAAGTGCAACCGTGATTCCTACGAAAGTGAGTTAGTTTTTTTTTATCTTTATTCTTTTTCTTTTTGTTTTGCTCGAGGACTAGCAAAGTCTAAGTGTGGGGGAATTCTGATGAGCACATTTATGTGTGAAATCTAGGGTAGTAAAACATGCATTTTACATATTTAGAATGGAGCTACCTTGGGTTTTACTCTCTTTTTGCAGGTTTTATATTTTCAAGGCCTTAAGGACTATCGGGAGCTATATCTTCAATTTTACACGTAAAGAGGTCCTATTTCTTTCCATGGTTGCGAAGAGGATGAAATTCTGAGCAAGATGGACGTGTTCAATTAAAAGTACACATTCGTTTGGTCACCCGTACAAATGTTTATTCTTTTTCGGGTCAGAAAAAGAATAATGGATCAGAACTGAACCGAGATGCAGAACCAGCCCGTTTGCAATTGTCCCAGAGGTACAAGGAATACTCCAAATGCCAACAAGGATCGATGGACCACATCCTTAAGTGATTAAAGATTTGTTTTTGGTAACAACAACTACCTAGCTTAGTTGGTGAGCTATGGTGTACAAAATTCTCTTGCTCACCAAGAGGTCTCAAGTTCGAATCTTATGGTTGTTTTTTTTAGAAGATTTTGTTGAAGATTTTCTGCTTTAGAAGCAAGCAAAATCGTGGAAGCAAGAAGAGAAGAAAAAGAAAAAAGAAAAAAGGAAAGCAAAATCGTGGAAGCAAGAAGAGAAGAAAAAAAAAAGGAAAGAGAAAAAAAAGGGGAGAACCAAAGATTGTCCAAATCTTCTCTCTCCTCCACATCATCACCAAATATTGTTCAAATCACACAAAGAAGAAGAAAATCGTCCCTAGGAGAGAGAAAAAGAAGAAAAAAAATTAGGAAAAAAAAAAGGAAAGAAAATAAGCAAAAAAAATTATAGGAAATTTATTTCTCTCTTCTCTCTCCTCCACCTTAGCACTTTTGGACTCAAAAGATCTCACAATCAATTGTGGGTTTCTCTCTTTTAGGAAATAAAAAATTGTTACCCTACCTCTCCATTCCCTATAAATACAACTCATGTAAGAGGAGGGGAGACAATTCATTCTTCTTCTAGTTTTCTTTAGTTGCTCTCTCTCTTCCTCTTTCTCTCTTTAGTTTTAGTTCTTCTCTATTTTTGCTTTAATCACTTTTGTAATAGTTTTTTTATTTCAATTAATGCAAGCACTCTTTTATTTTTATTCAGTTCTTTTTATGTTTATGATTTATGCAATTGAGTTGTAATTTTTTAAGTTATAGTTCTAGGCTTAGATCTAGGTGACAAGATCACGAGCCGTGGAGCAATTTTTTTTTCAAGTTCAAGCATTGATTCAAGTAAGTAGGATTCTTCAGTAGTCTTCTCTCCCCCCTCTCATTCCCTCTTCTGACTACCCTTTCTTTCTTAATTTAGGATTTTTATTTTCAGTCGTTACATTATTGCTATCCCTTTCCCCCAAGGTTCATGGCTAGTGTATGTGTTGGCTTTGCCCCTCCTAGCCATAGAACCATCCATTTATTGCTTTTATTTTAATTGTCTCCCTTTCCCTAAAGCCAAGTAGAGAAACCCTTGTAAGAGTAACTCTCTGGTCAAGTAGGGAAGCTCATATTATGATGCATCCCTCGGGCTAAGTAGAGAAACCTGCTTGTGAGTCTCTCTCTAGCTTTATCCCCTTTCTTTTACTTTATTTTTATTTCAGCATTTTTTTCCTTTATTATTATTTATTTTTTTTTAATTGCGTGGGTTGTTTACTTTTAGTTATTTATTTATTTAATTTTAATTGTGTGGCTTGCGTCTTTAAATTCTTAGATGACGAATGGTTAGGACGTTATTTTTAGGACGGTAATTAGAATTAGATCACAACCATTAATCAGTTCACTTTCGCATTATTAAAAGAAATAAAAAATAAGGTGGCTGCTCTCCCTGTGTTCGACCCGTAGCTACACTGATTCGTACGCTTGCGGTTACATTTTAAATCTCAAACAGCTACCAACTATTTATGTGCATGTTCTTCATATTAAGATTCAGCCATCGGATTACCAACAATTTTTTCCAGTCATATTTGTTTGATTGATCACTACACTTGGTCAAAAGATCTACCAGATAGGATTAGTTTTGCATGGGTTTCATGGTAACCTGCTAATTTGGTGGGCGTACTATATATACTGCAAACCAGCCATTGGATCAACTCAATATTTTGGGGGTTAGATTTATTGTCAGTAAGGAGCTTCTCACCAGAATTTGGAGGACATTAGGCTCTCGTGTTGGATTATCAATTTAATACTATTCTGCCCTATTTGTCTCCTATGTTGGAGTTCTTTATTTACTTTGATCTAATCCCTTCCTACTATTGATACTATTGTGGCTGCTCTTGATTATGAAATTTTTTCTATGACGCTCACCCTGCATGATGTTGGTTATTGCTGCCATACGATAATGGATTATCCTTTAGTGTTCCCTTCTGCGTTATTTGTCCACGTGCAGTGCTACACGTGAGGGGGAGATTGGTTAATTTGAAGATTATTTATTATTATTATCTGCTCAAGTTATCAGCTGAGGATTATAATTATTTTCTGGTTCGCATCATCAACTCGTGTCCTCAACCATGGTTTAAAGTATCAGTCCCGATTAAAAAAAAAAAAAAAAATTTAAGTGAAGTGTATCATTACGTATCAATAAGCATTGGCCGATACGCACTGATACGTATTGATACTCACCATCACCGATATGTACCAATACTTAAGATATGTATCGACAAAACCCATTTCACTTTCGAAATAGAGCTTATTCTTCTCGTTGGTGGTACTTAAGTTTCCAGAATTTGAAGCACAACTGCACAATCGATCTCCTTTTCATTCTGGACTTGGGGCTTTGAATCATTCATAGAAAATGATTCAGAATCTACAATCAAACTGATGTTTAGAGGATTTGAGCACACAAAATCATCCATTGAAGCTAAACAGAGTGCAAGAGAGGTAAATTGAAAAAGTTCGAACTTTTTTCCACGTCTTTGTTTTTTACTTTTTTTTTCTATGTTTGAGTAGATTCAGGTAAAAAAAACTAAAACATTGCATCAAGTTGCGTCAATTTGTTCATAGATTTTAAAAATTCTTAGAAACTCGAAAAGTGTTCAACCTGAAAAAAAATATATTTTATTGCGAAAAACAATTGATATTGAGTTGGAAAATTTATATACATGTAGGGTATATCAATATATGTAAGAAACCTCATCCTTTATGACAATTTCAATTGAATGCAAGGTTCAAAATTTTGTTTCATTTCATTTCGTTTCGGCCGAAATGGAGTATTTTTTTTTTCGGTTGACTGTTTTGATGGTCAAACGGCCATATTTTGACCTAAAACTTGGTGGGTAACTTATTTTAAGGTTAATAAACATGCTTAGATCATAAAAATGCAAAAATATTAGGACATGGCATTGTTTTAGAGTTACACCTTTGTTTGGCAGCAACCGTCGAACTGTTCTGAAAATTTTACCTGGTTTTGGAGAAAGAACTTTACCTTTTCTAAGCTTTGAATGTGTAGATCTTTGTAGGAGTCCAATGGAAGTCAAAATGTGTGATGATGTGGCTAATTAGAGGCTTGTTAGAGTGTTTTTCCTTCAAATATGCAAATGGAACCGAAACCACCGAGACAGGTGAGACAGAATAGAAATTTTGACCGAAATACCGAAATTTCGACCAAGATATGGTATTTATAATACATGGAATATACAAAGACAGGAGAGATACTGAAACAATACCTAAATATTGTACAAATGTTATTTCGGGCCTTATTTTGTTTCAGCAAAAAAAAAAAAAACACCGAAATTCCGAAATTTCGAACCATGTTTGAATGCACCCTTATCTCTCAAAAGTGTTTATGCATGATACATGTTACATATCTCTTATTTATTTTTATGCAAAAGTGTATTTCCACGCATACTTTGACCATTTATGTGCGTATCTTTCATATCTCTGATACGATACATCTCTTAAAATACCTAACCGATACGTCACCCGTCCTCAACAATAGTTTTATCTATTAAAGATGGTTACTTGTTTGCAACAACCTTATGATGTTATCAGTGTTCACTAGCCGTCTTCGATTGCAATATATGTTCAAGACTGGTTTCGTGTTAATATCCATTCTTATATGGGAAAAATAACTTTCTCTGGGAGCGTAGCCTACGCCAATGCTCCCATGTGTCTATTTCTCTCCTCCCCATGTGAAAAGACACATCTTCCCCTTGTTTTATGGAAGAGAGACATAGACATAGGGAGTGCTAGCGTAGGTCATGATCCCGGAATAGAGAACCACTTCCCTATATATAAACTCTAGCTTGAGGAGTGTTGAATATTGTACCGAGAGCGGGAGAGTTGGTGATAAGTCAATAGTGGGTTAAGTCTAGTTAGTTACTATTTACTATAGTTAGTCATTGCTTGTAATTAGACTCTTACTACTGGAACTCCTCCAGATCAGTATTATTCACTTATTCCTGCTCCTAGTTCACCATGTACTTGACTTGAATATATTAATTTGTTCCTACTACCTATGGTTGTTCCTAATTGTTGTAATATGGGTGTAAGGGTAAATATGTCCTCTTATTCACGGGCTATCAATGACATTCAATTATTCCCCCACATTCAAACATGAGATCTCTCTCTCTCTCTCTCTCTCTCTCTCTCTCTCTCTCTCTCTCCAAGAGCATTCTAGAAAAGGTCCCTTGGTGTATGCTCTTCGCCAATGACATCGTTTTAGTGGATCATACTAAAGCAAGGATTAATACTAAGTTGGAGCAATGTTGATATACCTTAGAAATAAGAGGTTCTAATATTAGTCAATCAAAGACGAAGTATGTGATGTGTAAATTTGGCAACTCTATGATGGATAATGAAACGGTGAAGATCGAGGACAAAGAAATTCCACAAAGTGCCTATTTTAGATATCCGGGGTCAACCATAAACAAAGAAGGTGACATAGAGGGTGATGTTTCACAGAGAATTAAAGTGGGATGGATGAAGTGGAAAGGTGCATCCAATGTGTTGTGTAACTGGTGTATCCCTTTTAAGTTTAAAGAAAAATTCTATTGGATTGTTTTACAACCAGCCATGATGTGTGGGGCAGAATGTTCCACAGTTAAGAAGTATCATATAGAGAAGCTATGTGTAGTTGAGATGAGGATGTAAAGATGGATGTGCGACAAAACTATGAAGTATAAAAGTAAGGAATGAGCATGGTAGAGCTGATTTGAAAGTTGCCCCGATCAACGACAAGCTCTACGAAAGTCGTTTAAGATGATATGGCCATATTCAAAAGAGGCCTAAGGATGCCCCAGTAAAGAGTGATCGAATTCAGATTGGAGGAGCTAAAAGAACTAGGAGCAGGCCTAAAATGACCATAGGTGAAGTTGTGAGGAATGACATGCATAGTCTTGGTCTTGTCCCAAGTATGACATTAGAATATTAGATAGATCCTATTGGAGGGCAAGGATTCATGTAGCCATCCCCATCTAACTAAGATTCTCCTTATTGGGTTGTGCTTCTTTCCTTTTACTCTCTTCCCAGCTTTTTTACCTTCGTCCTTTTTTCATCTCTCATCTTTTTTTTTTAATGGATACATATAGCCGACTCCATTAAGTTGAGATAAGGTTGAGTTTATTGTTGTTGTTCACCTCCCACCTACCGCCTCCATCTTCTCTCTCCCTCCCCTTCCACTCTCTCTTCTTTCTCTCTCGCCTTCTACCCATCACCGGCAGCCCACCGAGAGCCTCCTCTCTCTCTCCTTCTTTCGGTCTCTCAAATCTTTAACCATGATCTGAGAGACCCTATTTTTCAGATTGATTTTTTCCTTTTTAAGTTTTTTTTTTTTTTCCTAATCAACTTTTCAGGGTTATCTTCCCTGATCGATTCTCTTTAGGGATTGTTTCCCTGTTGCAGGTTTGTGATGGTCGTCGTGTTTTAGATCTTGGTCATGGCTTCTCCTTTGTGGCATGCTCTAGTTTCCCTCCAATCTGTGTGCAAAGATTGATAGGTAACTATGTCTGAACTTACCACCGCATCAATTGGAACTGAAGGGATGAGTCATGGGACTCATAATGATTTCCGTTCATTCCCTATGAGCTCTGTTCAACCAGATGGGAGAAATTAATTAATGTGGCTGCATTCGTGTTACCTCTCCATCAATTCACACGGATATGTTGGATATAGCACAGGCGAAACTGAGAAGCCGACTACTGCTGGTGCATCATAAAAGAAGTGGAGTTCCAACAATTCTTTAGTTCAGACCCAGATTGCTGGATGAGCTTCTTATGCTCCGGCGTTTGATGACCAAATTGGAGCCTTCATCGTCCATTGCACCTGCATCCACCTTAGCCTCTGCATCCACTCTAGTCCTTTCTGACTCCAATCTTGCTTATTCAAGTATTTCTTTCTATGGTCATTGTGCAGCAGTTGTCTCTCGTCCTTGTATAATTGACTCCGGTGCCACTGATCACTTGAATGGATCATCTAATCTCTTTTTCCAGAACTCTCTTTGCTCAAGTAAAGACAAGGTTTAGGTAGCAAATGGTTCCCATCTCCTCTGTTTTTGGGAAGGTTCTATCAATTGTTCTCCCACTTTATCATTAGCATCTGTCTTACATGTTCCTAATTTGTTAAATAATCTTCTCTCCATAAGCTGTCTCATTACTGATCTGAACTGTAAATTGATGTTTTCCCCTTCTCAATGCATTTTTCAGGATCAGGTGACAGAGAAAACGATTGGCTGTGGTTAGAGTGCATGGTAGTCATTATTTGCTCGACGATGACATCTCCGCTTGTCAAGCTCATCAGACCGGTTCTGCTTTAGATCCTTTATCTGATTTGTTAATGTGGCGTAGACATTTGGGCCATCATCCTGTTGAAACTTTAGCTAAAGTTTATCCTAGTTTATTTCAGAAATGTAACCAAAAGGATTTCTTTTGTGATGCTTGTGCTTTAGCCAAGCAAACCCATTCTACTTATTCAATTTAAATAATAGAAGTGTTGCCCCTTTTCTGTTAAACCATTCTGATATGTGGGGCCCTACCATTGTGCTTTTATTTCTGGTTATCACTGGTTTATTACTTTTATTGATTGCACTACAAGGGTTACTTGGGTTTATCTGATGCATCACAAGAGTGAAATCTTCCCTGCTTTCAGCATGGTTTGCACCCAATTCAACATTCAAATTCTCCGTAGTGACAATGGTAAGGAATATATGGATGGTTTTTGTCAGACTTACCTTGCCACTCAGGATCCTCCATCAAACCAGTTGTATTGATACATCGGCTCAGAATGGTGTAGATGAAAACAAGAATTGCCATTTATTAGAGGTGGCTCGCTCCCTCTTGTTTGAGATGCATGTTCCTTCCCAGTACTGGAGTGAAGCCATTTTGACAGTTGCTTAACTCCTTAACCAAATGCCCACTCGAGTTATTGACTTTTGTGCTCCATTTGATAATCTACAACAATCATCCACTTTTCTTATCCCACCTAAAGTATTCAGTTGTGTTTGCTTTACCCGGAATCACCATCTCCATAGCAAGTTAGATCTGCAGGGACTCAAGTGTGTGTTCACTGGCTACTCTGCAACCTTAAAGGGATACAAGTGCCACCATCCTCTGTCTCATCACGTGTTCATCACTATAGATGTGGTGTTTAATGAATCTCCTGCCTATTATTCTCCAACATCTCTTCTAGGGGGATCCTATGGTTGGTGAATATGTGCCCCTTGTTGTTCCTCTCCTGGACCCTCCTATTTAACTACCTTCAGTTCCTTGAGAGTTCAGTGGAAGATACAAAGCACTGATCAGCCTAATGTGAAAGTGCACGTTTGTCGGCCTCGAGAGCAGCAAATAGACACCACCACATATTCACCAACTCTACTCAGTCAGCCGCCACCTTGTGATCCAGGTTATACTCCGTCTATTAATCTCTTTTCTAAGTCTCTTAGCATTTTGCATCCCTCTCTTGACTTACCTATTGCTGCCCATAAGAGGACAAGATCTTGTACTCAACACCCTATTGCTTAGGTGGTTTCATACAACCTGAGCAACGGATCGATGAAAGGGTTGTTTCTGTCTGGTTTGCATTACCAAACATTCTGTGAGGTTGCTTTCCGTATTCTAGTGCATTTAAAATCTTTAGCACAATCTGATTTTGTGACCATGACCATGAACACCTTCTAGTAGATTATTATGCTAGAATCCAATAGTCAACATACAGTGCCAAAATAAAGATTGAGTGTGGAAGAAACCCCAACTCTATCTCACATCTTTGTCAACAGAAAATAAAATTGCAAAAGCCATGAGACTAATATGCTCCACATGGAACAATATCCACATAAAATGAGCGCATAGTTCTCTACTCTGACAACCATGGCAGGATTAAAAAATTATCATTTTTGAAGACCATACACCAGCATTTTTTGTTTGTCCTCATTATACACTAAGCGCAATTCTGTTATGTTAACATAGTTCACATCTTCTTGGAACATTTTTTTTTCTTTTTGGATGAATAAATAAATTTATACCCAAAGCAGATTAGAACATTAAAAACACACACAAACAAAGAGAGGGAAAGATGCACAGATAGATTTGAGTTTTCATGTGTTAGAAGCATAATCCAAGTTATACAGAACATGGGAAACAATATCAGTGAACAGATCTAATTCAGAGTGTAACTCCAACTCCAACTCCAACTGATGAGTGATGAGAAACCCTAAAATTCTTAAAGTCATGAGATTTGGAAAAATGCACTTACAGGGAAAAGGTAAAAGTAAACATTTCTACAACAAATTTCTTGGGTTGAAAAAGAAAATGTGGTGGACATGCCTCACCTCTGAAACCAGTGCTTTGCAACTCCATACAAAAGCCCCCTGGAAATCATCATACCAGAGTTAATTCACATCAGGGCTGTAAGACTGTATTAAGTAAGTTATAAATTGTTTATGTAAGGCTTTAGTTCAACTGACCTACCTCACATAGAATCAGATAGGCAGCCAATAACTGTACCTACAGCTCTATAGAAAGGCACTGCCTGACACGCTGTAGGGTCAGGAAGAAGGGTGTATTCTAATAGGGATGTAAGCCTGTATCAAGTACGTTATAAATTGTTTATGTAAAGCTTTAGTTCAACTTATCTACCTCACATTGAATCAGACAGGCAGCAAACAACTGTACCTGCAGCTCAATAGAAAAGTGCTGCCTGACATGCTGTGGGATCAGGAAGAAGGGTGTATTCTAATCCCCTCACTTTTCCTCGAACCATCTATTTACATCTCAATCGGTGTCATTTGCCTTGATTGTAGTAACGTTTATTTAATCCAACCGCAAAGGAGAGGCCCTCCTACAGATCCCAGAATACTTTTGAACCCCCAGTAAGGAGAGGTCCTCCAGATAGGTCAAAAATAATATGTTCAAGGATGCTAAATGGAATAAAAGAGAATGAATCCCCTCCTTAAAAGTAGCCTTAAGGATCGCTGATTGTTCTCAGACCTTAATCAGTCACTACTATATCTGATTATCAGATTTTATTTATACTTCTGCATCTGAATGACTATCAGATTTATCTCTAAGTTGTTAGAACCAATCTTTATTCACTTTTTCCAGTTCAAGTGAGCCACTATATATACTGTTTTATGTGCTGGTGATTGGATTTTTACATTGGGGCTGCACCTAGTGTTCTCTGAATTTATATATGGGAAAAGGCTGGGTATGCTGCCAGTATACCCAGATCTGTGTCTATATCTCTCCTCTACCCTTTTGAAAAGTCCCCTATGCCCCTCCTATCCCAGCCCTCCCATTAGTTGAGCCACTAAATCTAAGAAAGTCTGCAGCATACCTAACCTCCTCCCTTTATTATATATATATATATATATTGTAACCAAGGATTAAACTATTGGTATTGGTTGCTGTATTGGTCGGCTAAATTTAAGATATGTATCAAAGGGTATTGTATCATATCGGAGAACACTAAGAGACGCACATAAATGGACAGGATACATAATTTTATACACTTAAGCAAAAAAATAAAAAAAGAAAGAAAGAGTATAAAAAAAAATATATATATATATACATATATAACAAATATCATGCATAAACACTAAATGTAATGCCTCAAAATTTATAACTTATTAGTTGTTTTTTTTTTAACTTGTAGGGTCTGTATGGACAATGGGATATTTAGGGACTGATGTGTATGTTATACTTCAAAAACTTAACTTGTGGGCCTAGTTAACAGCTAAAGGAGGGTTAGCCTAGTGGTTGTTACATTATCTAACTAGAGGTCCTAGGTTCAAATCATGTTACTGTTAGTAGTAAGTTAAGGAGGGGTTTTATTTCAAAGATTCTTTCTTGTTCTTTTGTTTTAAGTTGTTGTGGTCCTCATCTTAAATAAGCAAATCGTAGGAGGGGAAAGAGAGTCCACCCGAGAGAGAGTTAGAAAAAAAGAAGGAAAGAAAGATGCTGTCCTAGGTTGAGACAAAGAAAGATAGAGAGGGAGTAGGAGAAAGGGGATTGTGAGCTATAAAAGAAGAGGAAGGGAGGGAAAGAAATAGGAACGTAGGAGAGAAAGAAAGAAAGAAAGAAAGAAAGGGAGGAGAAAGAGAGGAGAGAGAATCAAGATTTACCTTTTCTTGGGGATTTTTCGCTGTAATCTGTACTACAATTGGAGAAGGGAGGCTGCAGGACTTACTTCGATAGATCTTCTATCTTATTTTGATCCAAAACATCAGGTAAGTCAAAATCTTCACTAATTATGATTCTTGAACTGGGTTGTAGTCCCTAA
The DNA here is from genome assembly GCF_013358625.1 of Macadamia integrifolia. NCBI lineage: Eukaryota > Viridiplantae > Streptophyta > Magnoliopsida > Proteales > Proteaceae > Macadamia > Macadamia integrifolia. The sequence continues at coordinate 518,279 of NW_024870669.1, read as the reverse complement.
TTCCTAATAGTTGTTGGTTTCCACCCCCAAAACCTTGGAGTTAACTTTGATTCTAAGTAACTGATTCAATGATTCACTTGGGACCCAAATCAAACTAATCAGGTAATCTAGTGATCTTTATGTGGGATTCTTTACTTGGGACCCAAATCTAATATTCTTTACTTGGGACCCAATAATGGACCCAAATCTAATATTCTTTTCTTAAGACCCAAATCGTGGGGCCCAATACTGATAGGGTGTTCTTTGGGACCCAATACTAGTCGGTTTTAGATGAGATTTTAGAGCTTCGATATTGTACCTAGGATGGGCAATTGACTATAATTTGGGCCCAACGAAGGTCCCCAACATCAGTTCTTTATTGGATAATTATAAGTGTTTATTCTTGACCAAATCTTGATTTTTGAATTACTTCAAATCTAGCCATGGGTTGAGGCCTATATTTTGACCATAGGTTCCCCTCCCATAGAGTGAGAATCGATCCACTCTGGGAGAGGATCTAACTCTCGGTTTGAATGTTACTTAAAAACCCGTCAAATTGGGGAAAATTGAGAGACCTGAAACTGTATTTCCCAATTACTTTTAATCCAGAAGTTAACTTTTGGGCATACTTTGGGGGTTAGTAGAGTTGTCATATGGGCGGTTGCAATCCGAATTTGTGGGCATCTGATCAACAGAATAGTAATTTCAGATTTACTGAAATTTGAAAATTGCATCTTGAGATTTGAGCTGTTCTAATTACTCATAAATTACTCGACCAATCATACTCATCTTCAGAAGGGTGATAATATGTGTCGAGGGGGATTGATTCCTAAAGTTTGACCACCATTTGAGAGGGTGGTATTTTTAGTTGACTTTTAAGGGGAAAGTGAGGTATTTGAATTGGTATTGAACTAGGAGATTAATAGGAAGTGTACCTAATTGTAGGTGGTGATTGACTTGAGCATTCAAAGCTCAAAAAATGAAAGTAGGAAACATGCAGACTGACGTAAGTGGATTATAGTGGGATTACACCACATGTGTGTGGTTTGATTTTATATTGTTATGTTTGGTATGCTTGTACCGTTGAGATGTGCTAACTTATGCTAATTTGAATTGTGTTTATGTGTGACATGAGTTTATGGAGGTGATTGATATTTGATGGAGATGAATATTATTGTATGAAGTGTATTGATGTTGATTCTTATTTGGAGATTTACCAGTGTTTTCACATGTGTGCATTCTAAAAGAAAGTGATTTTATGAAAGGTGATTTTGTGAAAGTGAGATTTTGTGAAAGTGAAAAAAAAAAAAAAGTGCGTGAGGATAAATAGACTGCTCCATACCAAACTAGAGAGGGGTGTTCCGTTAGCTGCGGGACTTATACCTACTGTGCACAGTGGTGTATATCTAGTCATAGTGGTGACGACAATGTGATTGTGTGATTGTGGGGGTCAAGTTTCCCTCTCATATTATGGGCAGCGGCAGCTTATTTTCCTTAGTGCCGGCTAAAGTGTGATAAAAAGGTATATTTACAAATGATCGTGTTTTATTAAAAGTGTGATTTGAGAAACTAAACTGCTTGTTCTAACCATTGTTTTTGTTTGATTGTTTGCTCTACGTTGTGCTCTTACTATTTTCCCTTATTGAACTAGCTTAATCCATTATTTTAAAATCACAGATAATTGAGATGGAGCATTGCTTAAAGCGGAATTCGAGGACTCAAAGATTTATTTATTAGTTATTATTTATGTTTTCTTAGATGGATGTAGTGATGACAATCAGAGGTAAACTCTAATAATATAGATTTCGAATTTTAACTGGGACATACCTTAAATTGCCACCAGTAGGAACACTTGAGATTTATAACAGTTGATTATTTAGTTTGAGATTTGAATTTATGAAGCTTGTTATGGATGGTTTGTTGGTATTTGTCGATCGTTTGATCAGCGCCCGTGAGGGTTGTATCTTTACCTGTATCTGGGTTTGGGTCGTGAAACTAAAATGGATAACACCGTATTAAGAGACAAGTGCATTCAATTGAAATAGTTATATAGGATTTGGTTCTTTCAGAATATGAGCGACTAGGATGATGTTGTGCACTTGCCTATTATTGGTGAAGCCTGATCTCAGTTTAATCCAAGAAGTACTGGTGATTTTTCCCAAATAACAACGGTCTCTCTTTTCACGATTCTGGTTTCATGAAAGGCATCTACCCCTTTAAAGAGAAGGATTGCACATATCAAGCTATATAGGTATTGTATCTGCCGATACGGTTCGATACGTACTGATACCCTTAAACTTTCATTCATTCGGGCAAATAAACGTATTGATGGGTACCGTAGAGTATCGTACAAGCCATGGGTGACTCAAAAGCCCTTGTAGACACGGTTACCGTTCGGGTTTATATCACTACCAAACGAAAAATGGATTTCCTAACTAAACCACCACCCACTACGATTGATCTTGAGTATCCTGAATGGACAGCTATGTTACAGTACTTTGCTGGCTATGGAATAGTATGGAGCGCTCTATGGCTACCAATGTTTGTTATAATAATGGGCTTTAGGGAAAATTTCAGTTGCTTAATAGACCCTAAGGGGTTTAATGGTCTTTGTAATTCTCTAGAACTTTCTCTCAATTATTATAAATAGAGGTGGTATCATGTTTGACACAAGTCATTACCCCATCCAACATGGTATCAGAGCCATAGGATCCGAAACACAAGTGTTCTCCCTCTTCTCCATCTCTTTCTTTCTCGTTTCTCTCTTCCAGCGCCTCCTTCCATTTGTGCCTCCCTCTATCTCTCTTCATCTACTTTCATTGGCAGAGGCATCATGGCTCTTCTTACCTTTCCTTTTTGTGCTATCAAGCTTGATGGCACAAACTACCTGATGTGGTCACGCTCGGTCTGCATCTCCATTAAGTCTCATAGCTATTACAGGTACCTCACTGGAACCTCGAAGAGTCCAACCACTGGTCCTAAGATTGGCAAGTGGGAGTTTGCCAACTCTCTGGTTATGGCCTTCCTTGTCAACTCCATGTTGCCACAGCTTTCATATGGCTATCTCCTCCTTGACTCCACTGCGAAGATCTGGAAGTCTGTCCAGGATATCTATTCCCAGGTGGAGAATAATGCTAAAGTATTTGAGCTTCGCCAAAAGGTTCGTGATCTAAGGCAAAGAGGGCTCACTCTGTCACAGTACTACTACAAGCTGCGGACACTGTGGACTGAGCTGGACTTCTATGAGTAGTATACTCCTTCCACCCTTACAGTTGTCACTAGTTTTCATAAGCGAGAGGACAATATCCAAGTTTATGCCTTTCTGGCAGGTCTGAATGTGGAGTCTGATGAGCTGCGGTCCTAGGTTTAGAGTTGTGACCTCTTTCCTACCTTGGATCAAGCCTATGTTGTGATCCAACTTGAGAATAACCGACGTACCACTATGCTTCCATAGCTTGCTGCCATTCTTACTGAGAGATCTGCACTTGTCTCTAGCACTCAGTCCCTTAGTGAAGCTCCATAGTCTAGTGGCTACTCTACCAGGACTCCAATGAAGAGCGATTACTATGAGAAGAAGCATCACACCAAGGAGCACTGTTGGAAGCTTAATGGTCGTCTTGCTGATACATCTGGCAAAAGGTGAGGGAAGGGTCATGCCGGTACTCTTGGGCAAGCTAGCCATACTGAGAGCCCCGACTCTGACTCTGACTCTACTCCTAGCACTTCAGCAACCTCGCTATCATCTGATAAGCTTACTACCCTCCGTCTCCTTTTGACACATCCAGAGTCTTTTGCACCAACCACTGCGAGGTCTGCTCATTTCACCCCTTCTAGGTCAAGTATCTCCTTCTGTGGCTATACTATGTTTGTCCCTTCTACCCCTTGGACTATAGACTCTGGGGCTTCTGATCATATGCCAGGCTACTTGCATCTTTTCTCACAGTACACTACCTACCTTGGTAATGGTAAGGTCAAGTTGGCTAACGGGACTTATTCCATTATTTTGGGAAAGGGCTCTGTTAGATGTACCCCTTGTTTATCCCTCTCTATTGTATTGCGTATTCCTTCTTTTCCCACAAACCTTTTGTCTATTAATAGTCTTACTTCCCGTCTTAATTGCAAAGTCACATTTTTCCCGTCTCATTATGTTTTTTAGGATCTAGTGACAAGGACAACGATTGGCTCTAGTAGGGTGTGTGGTGGTCCATATCTACTTGATGATGACTCAACATGGGTCTCTAGTCAGGCTCTTCAGAGTTCAGACTTCTTCAACGTCACCTCCCATCTCTGAGTTACTACAGTGGCATCTTCAATTGGGACATCCCCCTTTAAGAACTTTAGCTAGGGTTTTTCCTTCTTTTAAAAATTGTAACTCGAGTAAGCTTTTTTGTGAGGCATATGTTTTGGCCAAAAAAACCCATATCACTAATTTTGTTTCTAGAAATGAAAGTGACTCCTTTTTCATTGATACATTTTGATATCTGAGGTCCATCCCGCTATGTGTCTATCAATGGTTATCGGTGGTTTGTCTCTTCTATTAATTGTCATTCTTGGACCACTTGGGTTTATATGATGCAAACTAAGGGCGAGACCCTCTATTGCTTTCAGCTGTTTCACTGTAAACTCGATTCAATGCTACCATTAAGATCTTTCGAAGCGACAATGGTCATGAATACTTTGAAGGGTCCTTTCAGGCTTACCTTTCCAATCATGGGATGATCCATCAGACTAGTGTGGATACTCCGGCTTAGAATGGGGTTGCTGAGTGGAAGAATCGCCACCTTTGTGCGGTAGCATGCTCTCTTATGTTTGAGATGCATGTTCTTCCCCAATACTGGAGTGACGCAATTCTCACTACTGCCTTTCTTATCAACCGAATGCCTTCTCAAGTCCATTCCTTCAGCTTCCCTCTGGATCTTCTCCAAAGTTCCGTTGCTTTTCCTGTTCCTCCTAAGGTATTCGGTAGTGTTTGCTATACACGTGATCATCATCCTCATGGAAAATTTGATCATCGTGGTCTCTACTACATTTTTCGAAGGTATGCTCCTACTCAGAAAGGTTATCAGTGTTTTCATCCTCCCACTCAGCGTTGGTTTGTGACTATGGATATTGTCTTTCATGAATCTGCATCTTAATACACTATGACACCTTCAGGAGGAGTCACCTTCCATTGTGGAAGATGGCCGCCTCTTGAACTTGTTATCCTTGCCAGTATCCCGTTTCAAGGGGAGAGTGACACTCCTGCATTGCCTCGGCCAGAGATACGTGTTTATAGTCGTGGACAGCAGACTTAGACCACTACACATCCAACATCTACCCTGCCATGCCAGTTCTCTTTCTGTTCATCCATCCCTTGAGCTGCCTATTGCTGTTCGTAAAGACACTAGGTCTTGTACTTTACATCCTATTGCTAAAACTGTTTCTTATAACTCACTTTCTCCTTCCTGCTATGGTTTTATGTCTTCAGTTTCCTCTGTATCCATTCCCTATACCTGGTAAGAAGCGAGTGTGGAAATGGCAGGCAGCTATAGTTGAAGAGATGTAGGCTCTGAAGAAGAATGACACATGCGATCGGGTTTGTCTTCCATCATAAAAGAAGACAGTTGGGTGTAAGTGGGTCTTCACAGTAAAACATAAGGCTGATGGTACAGTGGATCGGTATAAGGCCAGACTTATTGCCAAGGGCTTCACTCAGACTTATGGGATTGACTACTAGGAGACTTTTGCTCCAGTTGCTAAGATGAACACAATTCGTGTTATCTTAGCTTGTGCCGCTAACTTAGATTGGGATCTCCAGTAGTTAGATGTGAAAAATGTCTTCCTTCATCGGGAACTTGAGGAGGAAGTGTATATGGACATTCATCCTGGGTTCACTTGCTCCAAAACCCAAAGGAAGGTATGCAAGCTGAAACATGCATTGTATGGGCTAAAGCAATCCCCTTGTGCTTGGTTTGGGCGTTTCCATAAGGCTATAGTTGCTACAGGCTACTCTCAAAGCAATACCAACCACACTCTATTCATCAAAAGATCTGGTGGGAAGATTACTATCCTAATAGTCTATGTAGATGATATTATTGTTACCGGTGATGATCTGGCAGAAATCTCTCGCCTCAAAAGATACTTGAGTGAGGAATTTGATATCAAAGATCTAGGACAGCTTCGTTACTTCCTTGGCATTGAAATTGTCAAGTCTTGTGGGATCTACTTGTCTCAGAGAAAGTATCTGATTGATCTTCTTTCTGAGATAGGCATGTTGAGGTGTAAGCTGGTAGGCACTCCTATTGAAGCTAACGGTCACCTGAGTAGGTGATCTTGCGGATAACGGGAGATATCAAAGATTAGTGTGGCGCTTGATCTATCTTTCTCATACACTCCATGACATAGCATTTATGTCAGCATAGTTAGCCAGTGCATGCATGATCCCTACTCAACTCACATGGAAGTTGTGTTACGTATTCTTCGGTACTTGAAATCTTCCCCATGACGTGGCATCTTTTTTCTCCTCATGATCACCTTAGGGTGGAGGCTTTCATGGATGCTGATTGGGCAGGTTCCTCTGATGACCGCAGGTCTACTATTGGTTGTTGCACCTTTGTTGGTGGTAACCTTGTTACATGGCGAAGCAAGAAGCAAGCTATGGTTGCCCATTCAAGTGCCAAAGCAGGTTCCGTGCTATGGCACATGGCATTTGTAAGCTTCTATGGCTTCATGGTCTTCTCACAGATTTGGCTATCCCCACCGCCCTTCCTATAAAGCTCTTTTGTGGCAGCAAATCTATCATTAGCATTACTCACAACTTTGTCCAACATGATCGAACCAAGTATGTGGAGATCGATCAACACTTCATCAAAGAGAAGCTAGATATGGATCTTATCATTATGCCTTTTGTTCCTAGTAGTGAACAACTAGCTGATGTATTTACTAAAGGTATTAATAGTAAGACGTTTCATCCTATTATTTACAAATTGGGCATATGTAAGTATGTGGAGATCGATCGACACTTCATCAAAGAGAAGCTAGATATGGATCTTATCATTGTGCCTTTTGTTCCTAGTAGTGAACAACTAGCTGATGTATTTACTAAAGGTATTAATAGTAAGACGTTTCATCCTATTATTTACAAATTGGGCATATGTAAGTATGTGGAGATCGATCGACACTTCATCAAAGAGAAGCTAGATATGGATCTTATCATTGTGCCTTTTGTTCCTAGTAGTGAACAACTAGCTGATGTATTTACTAAAGGTATTAATAGTAAGACGTTTCATCCTATTATTTACAAATTGGGCATATGTAAGTATGTGGAGATCGATCGACACTTCATCAAAGAGAAGCTAGATATGGATCTTATCATTGTGCCTTTTGTTCCTAGTAGTGAACAACTAGCTGATGTATTTACTAAAGGTATTAATAGTAAGACGTTTCATCCTATTATCTACAAATTGGGCATATGTGATATATATGCACCAACTTGAGGGGGAATGTTATAATAATGGGTTTTAGGGAAAGTGTCAGTTGCCAAACGGACCCTAAGGAGTTTAATGGTCTTTATAATTCTCTAGAACTTTCTTGCCATTATCATAAAGAAAGAGGACTGGTATCATATTTGACAAAAAACATTACCCCATCCAATAGTTATGTTTCACACCACAGCCAAGGGTGTTTGGGATGAACTCAAAGAGAGTTTCTCACAATACAAAAACCTGTCTAGGTTATTAGATTTATATGAGAAGTTTTTCTCCTTCACGTAAAATGGAAAACCCGTTTTTATTACTACAGTTCTTTAAAGGGCATGTGGGAGGAACTCAATGTGTATCAACCTTTGTCTATTAATATTGAAATCTTGAAGACTTAACATGCTGAATTCCTAGTGGCAAAATTTTTATGGTTTGGATTCTGACCTTCAACCTATCGAAAGACGGATACTTCTGGTAAGTTTTTACAGACCTTAGGGTGCAAGCAAATGGTTATGATCTTTTGGATGAATAAGATTTCATAAATATTAAGCAAAAAAAGAACAAACAAAAAAGTGCAACAATTAAAACAGACACCCAATCTAACAGCAGAATGCAAGATATCCTACCCTATACAATCAGGTAAGGATTACAATACATGGCTTCCCCATTGCACCACCTGAACATCACTATGGACTAGCTTGTCTGAAATGACTCGTTCTTTTGGGATTTTTGGCCTTCAAGATGGCAAAAAGATCAAAGTGGAGATCAACGACCTCAAGCCTTACAAGATGAAACACATGGTACATGGAATGTTACGTATGTCTACTAACCCAAACAGCATAAGTCATGGATTATATGGAAGATTTTAAATGATGAATTGAGATGACATCATGACAGCCATGACACAGCTGAAGGTCACGTTTCATTAATATGTACGGACAGAGGGATCTGACAGCTACAGAAGATTGGAAACAATGTTTCAATTCAATAGGTTCACAACACAGTTAGGGGTATAGGTTTCCAGAGTGTGTTGACATGATGCTTTTACTTCTAGTATCTCACAAATTATGTTTCAGATTCCATTTTCTACATCAAGCCAAGTTTTATGGTATCATAAAAAATTATCCCTTTTTTTTTTTTTTTTTT
>NW_024870669.1:488420-509677 GCF_013358625.1 Macadamia integrifolia | reverse complement strand
TTGGGGGGGGGTGGGGGTGGGGGGGAGGGGGGTGTACATATGTAATGGCAAACAAAAATAATTCTCTATTGACAGAATTCATAACTGTATAAATTTATTGAATTTGCTGTTGAGAAAATAAACAAAAAAATCATTATACTCAAGAAATATAACCCAGTTTACAACCTAAAGGCAAAACAACATTTCACTCTAACAAGGATATGGATAGCATTTAAAAGTACTCCAGTGTTAGTAAAAATAGGTTTTAGTCAAAGAAAGTAATCAAAGCAAATTAACTCTTAGGCAGTTAGGACAACTAATAATTCATCTCAACAAACACCATCACTATGAGAAATCCACATACTGCTCCATGCGCTGCTTGTTGCTGATCACAATCAGATGTCACAACCCAGACTTTTGGGCAACCATCCTCCTTCAAAGCTATAACCTGTGCAAATAGAGATGATGCATTGTAATTAAATAATAATCATAGTATTTACAGAACCAATATTTTTCTAAAATGGATTCAATGCTGGATCATTCATGCCCAGTGGTCGGAGATCTGAAAGATCTGATAACCCAGCCAATAAACCAACCAAGAATATTCACTCAGAACACCACTTGGATTTACAGTCCAAACACAGTCAGACTCCAGCCAATTTCCGAGTCCAACAGTTATTTAAAGCAATAAACAGACATCATCCGGCTTAGATGTAGATGTTAAAGAGGGTGTATAGTTATTCTTGAGGGTATACTTCTTTTTCCTTTTCTTTTTCTTTGTTCTTTTTGGGTGAATAATAAATTCATTACCAAGAATAAAGAGGGAAAGAATATAGAGCCCCAAGGGGAGGAAAAGAAAATAAATACAAGTGATGCAAGCCTCAAGATGGGCTGCTGAAGCTAACGGATTGGGAGAGTCAACTACATGAGCTCAAACAGAAGCACAATATGTGCAGAAAATTCAGTTCAGAATGACCTCAGTAAAAAAACGATATCTTGCTTAATTAATGTCGGAATGACTTGATTACAAAGCTTACTGAACAAGGACTCTTGGCCCTACAACTTTGATGACAAAGGTTTTCTCAGATAACCACTGTAAGGTGCTCAAAATAGTTCACCAAGTTGTTGCACAAACCAAGACAGGATTCTGAAAATAAAATTAAATTGAAGAGATAGATGGGGGCCGAAATGCAACTCTTCTAGGATGATTGCAGCTCCAACGATGTCTTGCAACTCTTCTAGGACGCAAACAAAATAGAAAATTCCAACTCTTCTAGGATTTAATGAAATTTATTCAATGTTTCAAAGAAACTCTTATAGGTATCAAAGATGAACTCTTCAAGGTTCAAAAGAAATGCATTAAACAAATTCACCCAAAATCCACAAGTTTACGTGCTATCATAGGTGGCCTTTTATAGGCAAATAAATCTTAAATTCCCAGCTTCTACCCCTAAAATCCTAAGGCTGAGATTGCACAAGAGAAGAAAAGAAAAATGGTAGAGAAATTCCACTATCTTGGGTATTGCTGCAAAAGTTTGTGTTGTCCAAGGTCTTGATGCAACATCCAAGCTCCAAGGTTGAATCTTCGCATATGTGAGGTTTTTGCACTTTCCAAGACTAGCTCAAATGCCAAAGATAAGTTCACAAGTTGAGAAGTCAAAGGAGCTGAGCTGGAAATCCATTAAGGAAGCTAAAGGGATAGTCCAACATAGGAACAAGTGAGCTGACTAGTTCTTGCACAAGTTGGACTGAACCGAGCTAGGCTGGCCTCATTGGCTAGTTCTCCCTTGGTCCTATGGTGTAAGACTAGCTCTTAAGCCACCCTTGCAGACCTTTATACAATTGGACCTCCGTAGCACCTTAGGGTTATCACATTGGTCTTCAAATATTTCGGCCAAGTTAACTGGGCCTACATCAACAAGGTGAAATAACCTAGAGGGGGGTGAATAGATTATACTAGTGGAATTTTAACTCTTTTCGAAGTACTGTCCCAAGTGTGATTCTAAATAAGAAATGCGGAATAAAATAGAACAAGTACAATCACACAACACCGAGAATTATAGTGGTTCGACTCAATCCGAGTCTAGTCCACTCCTTACAAGAATCTTTTTGTAAAGTATTCCACTAGTTCTCCCTTTCAGTACGGTAGGTAGGGAAGAAAACCTTTACAATATTTTTATGGATAAGAGTATCCTTACAAATCCCCTTTACAGGCAGAGAGGCGCCTTTACAATCTCTTTTGGAGGTAGAGAAACACCTTCCTCTTTTTAGGATAAGAGAATCCTTATAACCCTAAGTACAGTCTAGAATTATAAAAATAGAAGAAAAAAAATGAGTAGTGGAATAAGAGGAATACCTCAAGTGTGGTGCAAATGATAAGAATGAGAGATGAATAATGCATTTTTTGTAAAGTCCTCTCTTATGGCTTTGACTTGCACAGGAGAGAGTGGAGGACTTGATTGAGACTTGAACTTTTTGTTGGGATTAGAAGAATCGAACAGCTCAAGTAGGATAGAATAATCTTAATGACTTTGGAATGCTTACAATAATGCTCTTGTTGTTCGTTCTTAATTCATATTTAATTAAGAGCAGCGAGGGTATTTATAGGTGAGCTTAGTGAAGCATTTTAGGCAAGAAATCAGGTTCTAACGGTCGTATTCTGGGATCACCGGTCAACCGGGACTTTCTACCGGTAGACCGGAAAGAGCCGTTGTGGTAGAAAACTAGCCGTTGGAGCTTTTCCAAGGAGGCACGGTCGACCGGGACTTTCCACCGGTCGACCAGCTATGGTCTCGGACAGTTCCGGTTGACCGGTACTTCTATCCGGTCGACCGCCAGCTTGACAAATTCTGTTATGCCAGAATTCTATCATACTGACCTATCGTCACTCATCAGTGATTTGATCATAACTTTTTGGTCCAACCTCGGATTAAGATTAACCAGAAACTAGTTGTGTTGGAATCGTGACTCGATTTCCTACAACTTTTATGGAGGGTCCATTTCCTGATACCAACTCTAAGGTTACCCAAAATGCCCTTGAGTCAGGTCAATCTGTTTTCACAGAGTTTTACTAGAGCACATTGTATTCTACTACCTAAGGTCATTTTAGTATGATGCATAAAGTGCACGCATATGCAATGTGTATACAAATTACAAAATATATTCTCTATCCTATGGTCTTCATCTTGGGTCTTGATGTCTTCATCTTCGGTCTTGAATGTCTTTATTATCTTGGGTCTTGAATGTCTTTAAGCTTCAAGGTCATGTCTACATGAGTTCAAACCTTGATGTCTTGATTCAACCCTTCTAAGTGTTTCTTCAAACTAATTATACTTTCTTCAGGCTAATCACATTTTATCAAACCACGTTAAAGACGTATGTTTTTTTGTTAACACCAAAACATATTAAGGAGTGTGGACATGTCTCCCAACACAAGGCAAGCCACAATCGGCCAAGGAAGGCCAGCTAAAACACAACCAAACTAGGGGAGGGGGAAGAAGGATGGAGGGGGGGAGACCCTAGGAAACAACCATAAACATGTTCCTTGGGGAATCATGAATTGGATAAGGGGAAAACATATTGAGCTTAGTGCTAACATCAAAATTGATAACATTCTAAATCTAATCAAAACAGCGGGAGTTAGAATTCCATCTACGAAGATTTCTTTCTATCCAGATGTGGTTGATGTAGGCACAGAAGGCAAGCTTTCTAATAATGTCACAGATAGTAGAACCAGCAAAATTCATGTCAACCCAAATCCATTCTCTGCAAAGGGGAAGGATATGTCTCCTTCCAAGCCAACCATAGTTTTTAAGGCGGTAAGGCGACGGAGGCGTTTGAGGGTATTTCGGAGCGCCTTAGGATCATAAAGCGTCGCCTTATCGACTAAAGCATTCCTGTGTAATTTTTTTTATAAAACCAATATATTTGGCTCAAATCCTAGTTGAATCCTATTACTTATATGTTAAATAAATATTAAAGGTTCATATTCATACCAATGTAAGATATTCATCAAGAAAACAAATCAATAAAGTGAATAAACTAAGTTCATCTTCATCAATCATAAATATAAATATCATAATATATGAACATAATTATAAATACAAATTATGAAAAAAATTATAAATATAAAGAAAAGAAGACATAAAAAATATAAGTATTTATTATACTTACCTCTATGATGCCAAAATGGGTGCCTAAGCCCTAAGATCATCCACTATATTTCTACTCCTGTCAAAGAAGAATGAAGCTCACCGTTACCGGAGCAAAATGGTCGCCTGAATCAGTGGTTCTTCCTTGTTCCTTGATTCCTTCTCAAAGCCCTTTCTTAAAACCCTTGACAAAATCCAAACCCTGTTTGTGAATCGTGTTTTTGTTTTGTTTGATTTTTGGTGGAGTAAAGTTGATCCCATACATCTCAAGTGTTAACAAAACCATACACCTACCAATAAAAAATCTATATTTGGAATCTTCATCAAGTAATTTTAAAATATGTTTAAAAAAAAAAAAAACCATAAGGCGCTACTTCACGTAAGGCGGAGCAATGCCTTACCATCTCTAGACCGCATCAGCGCCAAGGCACTGGTAAGCCGACGCCTTAACAGCTCCTTAAAAACTATGAAGCCAACAGGAACTAAAGACTCTCTTCCAAACAATGGTAGTGAAGGGGAAGTTGAAGAAAAGGTGGCCAGGGTCTTCTAATCCATTGTAACAAAGACAGCAAGATAGAGAGACCTGGATGTGCCGACTAAGGATGAAGGATTAGATAGAGAGGCATTTGGAGAGGGTGCTCTAGGAACTAAAACTTTGGTGGGGATTATGACCAAAGAACCAAACAATCTTTTGCCAATGAGCTAAAGGATTGTGAGAATGAATAAGGTCCCAAGCTGAGGAGTTGAAGGTGCCCTAGGGCGAAGGCCACCAGATGACTCTATCAACCTTTACCCTATGCCCAAGGGGATAGGAGGGAGAGAAGATCAGATGTCCAAGAGGTGAAGGGAAGGAGGGGGAGACTAAGCCCCATTTGATATGATAGAAGCTACAGAGTCTCTATCCAAGCCAGAGGATTAGACTGTTTTGGCTCCGACAACAGAGAGGAGGATGCCAGAAGGATGCCAATTGTTGAGCTAGCGGGTGGTAGATATACCATCAAAGATGCAGGAATGGATGGCTTTGAGGGTAGTGGGACGAAGGCTGAGGATGTTATTCCAAACCCATAAAGCATTAGAACAGGGAGGGGGGAACAATCCAAAGGGCGTCCTTATGGAGAAGCATAGAGTAGGCCCAGGAAAGCCAAAATGCTATTATGCTAGGAAGCAAGCTCCAAATAAGCTTTAGGGTGCAAAGTTGACATCTTGGATTCTTCTCAGATCAAACCCTCCTTCCCACTTAAGAAGGTAAATAGAAGACCAACTGATAGGGTGGAGGAATTGAGCCAAGTCGACCCCTTTTCAAGGAAGATACACAACGGTTTCCGCAACCTTGATGATGGACTGGAGAAGCCAGAAGACTACAAACCAATAGATGCAATAGGATTCAAGGATGGGTCTGATAAGCTCTAAGCGACCCACATAGGAGAGGAGTTTACCTTTCCAGAGCTGCCTTTCACGAATGAGATCAAGCATGGGAGCAAGTGGTGGGCAATGAGCCTAGGACAAATTAGGGGAAGACCAAGGTATTTGACAAGGAGAGTTCCCAAGGAAAAACCCGAAATAACAATAAGAGAGGCTTTTAGGGAATCAGAGATCCTAGCCAGGAAAAGGTGGGATTTGAGGAGGATGATACAGAAGCTAGAAAGGCCCTCAAAGAGGTGTAGGGAAGATAGAATGGAATAAATGGAAAGAGGGTCAGCCTTAGAGAAAATCATAAGATCATTTGCAAAGGCTATAAGGGGGGAAGAGAAAGCTTGAATGGGCTTGTTCCAAGCTTCTCTGACTATAGGAATGAAATCCTTATAAAGGGTGCACAGGTCAAAAAACTTAAGGGCTTGGGACCAAAGGAAATGTAGGGATGAACAAAGATGGAAATGGGGTTATGGTCAGAAATACCGAGGAGACTAAATTGGCATAGGAGGACAGGAAGGAGAAAACCGAAGGTTCATTGACAGGAATATTGTCAAGTTTACACGCAATCCTACTGTTACCACTTCTCCTATTATGCCTGCTAAGCTTGCTCCCCAACCATCTGAGGTCCTGCATATTGATGTCCTAAAGGCAATCATTAAATGTGTCGACAGAGGAGGAATCTAGGGGGACCTCTATACTTCTCATGAGAGCAGCTCTGACAACATTAAAATCCCCCAAGACCCTAAGGGAGGGAGTCGTTCTTAACGGCAGTGGAATGGAGGTTATCCCAAAGCTAGATTTTGTCAGTGGCACAATTAAAGGCATAAACCACAGTAAAAGCAAGCTGGAAAGAATTTTAGTGATCATAAATGATAAGATGATGCATTGAGAGAAGAAGGTTGATGAGACTTGGAAATTTACGAGGTTCCAGAGTATCCATATGCGGCCAAAGGGGTTGAAGGGGTAGTTGGAGATAAGGGACCAAGAGGGGACAATGGAGGAGGCAATATGAGAGGCTTTGGCTTCAAGAACTCTAGTTTCAAGAATACAACATAAGTTAAAATGAGAGGATTTAAGGCAGGAAAGCACTTCACCTTGCTTAGCCAAGGAGTTGAGGACACAGATGTTCCAAATAGACCACTGGTTCATTTTGAGGATGTGTGAGAGGCAAGAACCGCTATTTGGAGTTGGATGAGACAAAGGCCTTGTGGGAGGGTACTCGTTCTTACATTGAGGTTGGAGGGAGGTTGGAATTATGGAACATCAGATTTTCTTACAAACTTCCTGGTGGGTCAATTTATTACATTGAACTAGACAGTTAGTACATAGAGAGTTGCATGTCAATGAAATACTCCTCCAAGGTTATGGTCACATAATTATAGGAAGCCATATGCAATGTATAAAGTATCTGTTAAAATATGTAATTTATATGCGATGGGGGCACATTGAAGTCTTTCCCACTAAGTAGAGTTGGTTAGAGGGGCATACTTGTATTTTTTGCTTCTCTTATTTCATTATAAATAGACAACTTTGGGGTGAAGAGTTAATACAACCAAGCATTCAGCCCTAGTGTTGTTGTTAACATGGTATCAGAGCCTCCAAATCTGATATAGAACTAGAATCACAAGAGACCCTAATCCCAGGCAGGATCTCAAAATCTGGCTGAATAGGGTGAAATTCGATAACTCACAAACTGTGGCTCAGATGGAGCTGAAACTTGGAGTAGATGAAGGTCCTATATGAGTCAACAAACCCTCAAAAGATGAGACAATTCCGATAGCTGGTTGGGAAGTTATGCTCGAAGAATGAAAAAGGAAATTTTATGAAAGTTCTCAGTAGCAGCTTCAAGCTGAACTTCCGGTCTTCAAATAACTCTCAAACACTCTTTCACAAAGGCTAAACAGAAAATAAGAAAGAAAAAAAGAGAAATTGATTGATGGTTGAAAAGGGGGAAGAAGAAGGTTAGGTTTTGGGCATCTCACCCAATTGCATCCCACAGCACAACAGCATAAGCCATCTTTTTTTTTTTTTTTTAACTCAAATCTCTCCACACTACAAACTGGAAGTGGGACCCATATTGGTTGCTATTCATGTGGGTACTGTTCACGTGAATAGTAACTCGTGAACAGTAAAAACTATTTTTTTCCCTGAAGTTGATTCTCAATCCACTTCTTCTCAGGCTTTGATCTACATCAACTCGCCCCGTTTTTAAAAAAACTCGACCTCGAGTTTTGTATAGTTTAAGGACAATCTTGGCATGGTGCACATCTAGTTTCAGCCCAAAACAATACTCCGGTAGCTCACGGGTGTTTAGAACAAAGTCTTGGAGTTGTGGCTCTCGCTCTTCGAAAAATTCAGGCTGCATAATGAACTCAACATGATCAAATTTAAAATCAGGTTTGTCATTGACCACTGTATCCAAAAAAATTTCATCTGGCACATTTTTTATCTCCTCTTCAAACTCTGGAGCAACATCAATCTCGTCGGGTTTCTCTTGGTGGTCGTCTATAGTCAAGTTAGTCATCTTTGCTTCGAATCCCTCAACATAGACCTCTTTGGGAGGACTATTTATTTCTTGCTCTACCTCCTTAAAAATTTCTTTTGTCATGGAAGCAACCTTTGGAGGTGGACGGTAGAAGAGACCAAACTTGGCGTCAATCTTCTTCTCAAGAGCAACCATACGATCTGATAATTTCATCACCTCCTTGTAGAGATCGTTTATGCTAGCCATGGTAGGCTCTCATACCAAATAATGTATAACTAGAATCATAAGTGATCCTAATCCTAGGCAAGATCTCAAAATTTGGATGAATAGAGAGAAATTTGATAACTCACAAACCGTGGCTCAGATGAAGCAGAAACCTAGGGTAGAAGGTCCTATAGGGTCAACAAACCCTCAAAAGATGAAACAATTCTGATGGCTGCTTGGAAAGTTATGCGCAAAGAATGGAAAGGAAACTTTATGGAAGTTCTCAGTACAGCTTCAAGCTGAACTTCCGGTCTTCAAATAACTCTCAAACACTCTCTCACAAAGGCTAAAACAGAAAATAAGAAAGAAGAAAAGAGAAATTGATGGAGTGTTGAGAAGGGGGAAGAAAAAGATTAGGTTTTGGGCATCTCACCTAGGGGTTGGGGCATCTCACCCAACTGCTCACCCAACTGCATCCCACAGCACAACAACATAAGCCATCTTTTTTGTTTAACTCAAATCTCTCCACATTACAAGCTGGCAGTGGGACCCATATTGATTACTATTTATGTGGATACAGTTCACGTGAACAATAACTCGTGAAAAGTTAAAAAAAAAAACTCCTTTTTTTCCTAAATTTGATTCTTAGTCCTTTTCTTCTCAGGCTTTGATCTGCATCATTCTCCCTCTTCTTTCCCTCTTCTATCGCAGCCCACCTTTCACCTTTCTTCTCTCATCTTCCACCTTCTCTTCTTCAATTCTTCATTTGACCTTCTAAACCCTAAAAGGCAGCACTAATGAGGTGATTCTTATGAATCTAGTTGCAGCCCTATATCTCACCTCAATGAGATAAAACCCAAAACCCTGCAAGAATCAAGTGGAGTGGTGTTCCCCTTCGGGGATTTTTTATTCTTCCTTTTGGAGATTGAGTCTATCTCAAACATTGAAGATCAAGTCTCCCCCTCAAAAAGATCAAGCATTGCACCTATTGGAAGCATCAATCATTGCTTGCAAGATGATGAACACTATATCCCCATCTACGATTTCAAGATTTAGGGTTTTCCAAAACCCCGACTCCATCAATTTCAGCTTTCCCCTTTTCAGAAGAATCTAATTTTTTTAGTAGTTTTTCACCACCTTTACAAGAGAACTCGATCCAAGTTTGAGCAAGTTATGACAGCTGGTTTTGAAGATATTGGATTTCTCCCTATCTAGGTTGATATTTCTACCCACTTTCTTCTATCATCATGTCTGAGGTAACTTCTGCAAATTCAAGCACTGATGGACAAGGTTGCAATGAGTACCTCCCTTTTGCTGCTACATCTATCAAGTTTGAGGGGACCAATTATGTGATATGGTCTAGACCTTCTTACTTGACCATTGTTGGTCGTTGCCTTACAGGACACATTATTGGGACTTCTATGAAGCCATCTGAAACATGTACTCCTCAAGAAAAATGGGCATCCAGTGACTCTCTAGTTATGTCTTTTTTAACAATTCCATGCAACCAATATTGCTAGAGGGTACTTCTTGTTGGATACTGCTACTCAGACGTGGACTGCTACAAAGGATACCTATGGTCAGGTTGGGAATGATGCTCAAGTGTATGAACTCCATAAGAAAGTTCAAGACAACACTTAGTTATCTATCTCCCAATATTATGCTGAGCTCCGTAGTCTATGCGAAGAGCCTGATCACTATGCTAATACCACCAACCCATCAGTGCCACCGATATTACTCCTTACTGGAAACATGTCGAAAAAATCAAAATTTATGACTTTCTGGCTGGTTTGAATGTTGAATACGATCAGTTCCTGTTCAAATCCTCAGCAAATCATCATTTCCTACACCGGAGCAGTCTTATGCCTTGGTTCATAATAAAGATGCCCGTCAGGCTGCCATGCTCCATCCTCCTACTGCTGATAGATCTGCATTATAGACTGGCTCAGGTCATACTCACGTATATGAAGGGTCTTCTCACACTGGTGATACCTTAAAGGAGGTTACCAAATGAGAGCACTGTCAGAAGCCGTGCCACACCAAAGCTACATGCTAGAAATTTCATGGTAAACCTGCTGATTTTGAGGCCAAACGTGGTCGTGGAAAATCCAAGAACAAGGCTTAATCACACTGAGACAACTATTATACTCACTACCGATGTTGGTCTCTCCCAAAAAGAACTCTAGGCTTGCTATCATATGTTAAAGGCTTCTACTCCTACCACTTCTTCCACTCCTTCAGGTTCCAACTTTGTTCATTCAGGTATTTCATTTGGTGGTCACTGCGCATCGGTTGTCTCAAATCCATGGATCATAGACTCCGGTGCCACTGATCATATGACTATCTTTTCAAGCCTATTTCACCAGTATCTCCCACTTTAGGCAAAGATAAAGTTCGAGAGGCTGATGATTCCAGGATCATCACCTTATCCTTGCTTTGCATGTTCCCATTGTTACTACTAATCTTTTATCCATTAGTAGTCTTACTAAAGATTTGAACTGTAAAGTAACTTTTTTCCCCTTCCCATTGTGTTTTCCAGGATCTAGTAACAAGAAGACAACTGGATGTGGGAAGGTGCATGCATGGTGGTCTCTATTTGCTTGACAATGGTGGTCTTACCGATTGGGTCATCCTCCTCTAGGAACTTCATCCAGAGTTTTCCCCAAGTTAGTTTCAGAATGTAATAAAGATGAGTTTTCTTGTAAGGCCTATGTTTTAGCCAAACAAACTCATTCTACTTATTTACCTTTGAATAAAAGGGTTTCCCTTTTCCATATGATACATGCTGATCTGTGGGGTCCTTCTCGTCATACTTCAATTTATGATCATTGATGGTTTATGTCTTTTATTGACCATCATTCTCGCACTGCGTGAGTATACATGATACAACATAAGAGTGAAATGATCCCGTGTTTTTAGCTATTTCACAAAATGGTTCAAACTTAGTACAATGCCACTATGAAGGTCCTTCACAATGATAATGGCAATGAATACATGGAGGGTCAGCTCCAAAATTACCTTGTTGTTAATCAAATCATTCATCATACCAATTGTATTGACACTCCTGCTTAGAATAGAGTGGCAGAAAGAAAGAACGGCCATCTATTGGAAGTTGCTCGAGCCCTCATGTTTGCACGTCATGTCCCTTCTCAATATTGGAGTGGCGTTGTGCTCACTGTTGCCTACCTCATCAATAGTATGCCACTCAGATCCTTGATTCTCGTGCTCCTATTGCGGTTTTGCAAGATCTTCCTCGTATTGTTCCGCCAAAAATCTTTGGTTGTGTATGCTATACTCATGATACTCGATCCCTTGGTAAATTAGAACCCCATGGACTCCGTTGTATCTTTCTAGGGTACTCTGCTACTTAAAAGGGATACAAGTGTTATTATCCACCCTCTCGATGTACGGTGGTCAATATGGATGTTATCTTTCATGCATCGTTCTCCTACTATTCAACATAACCTCTGCAAAGGAAGTGTCCTAATGAAGATGTGTTGATGATCCTTAATGTTCCTCCTTCCATTGTTCCTAATTCCCTTCAAGTTCCTTCTCTTGCTTCTTTAAGTGAGAGTCAAGTTCAAAGGGAGGATGACAAAAATACTGTTGTTCCGACTCAGGGGGAGCTTACTCCAGTTCAGAAGACCATTTTGAGTTTCAAAGTAGATTGATTATCCAAATCTTCAGGTTTATCGTAGGGGTTGTCACCAGAAACAAGCAACTTCAGACCACCACTACCACTACAGCACCTATACCTATTCAATTTCCGCCCCTGGAGCTAGAGCCTATTACACCATCTGGTATCACTTCTCCTGAGTAACATATTGCCCTTCAAAAAGGCATTAGAACTTATACTTAACGCCCCATATCCCATATTTCTTATAACTCTCTCTAGTTCCTATCGTACTTTTGTTTCTTCTCTCTTTTAATCGTATTCCATAGATAAAAGAAGCCAACAATGATGCAAGAAATGAAAGCCTTACCAAAAAAAAAATGATACTTGGGATCTTGTGGTTCTTCCTCCCAGGGTAAGTGTGTATAAATGTAGTAAAACAAAAGGTGGATGGCATTGTGGACAGGTACAAAGCAAGACTAGTAGCTAAAGAGTTCACCCAAACATATTGGATCGATTACCAGGAGAATTTTGCTCCAGTTGCGAAATTAAATATTGTTCGGGTATTATTGTTATGTGTTGTGAATCAGGGATGGCATCTTCAACAACTTGATATGAAGAATGCTTTTGTCTATGGAGAACTTGATGAGGAAGTTTATATGGATATTCCACCAAGTTTCTGTTGTGACAAAACCCAAGGCAAAGTTTGCAAGTTGAAGCGTGCACTTTATGGGCTGAAGCGATCACCTCGAGCATAGTTCGAGAGGTTTCACAAGGCTATGATCTCTGTGGGTTATAGGCAAAGCAATGTTGGCCACACTTGGTTCATTGAAAGGCCTAGTGATAAAATCACCATTCTCATAGTCTACATGCATGATATTGTAGTAATTGAAAATGATGGTGATAAGGTCAACCGGTTGAAGTGTTTTCTCAGACAGCCGGACAGGAGTTCGAAATAAAAGATATTGGAAAACTAAGGTACTTTCTTGGGATTGAAGTTGTTCGTTCTTCAAAAGGCATCTTTCTCTCCCAAAGGAAGTATGTCCTAGATTTGCCATCTGAGACTGAATTACTAGGCTGTCATCCTTCTGATACAACTATGGATGCCAATACATGGCTCAAGGATAAGGAAGGAGAACCTATTGACAAGGTCATTATCAATAACTGGTGGGCAAGCTGATTTATCTCTCTCATACATGGCCTGATATTTCTGTTGTCGTGAGTCTTGTAAGTTAGTTCATGCACGACCCTTATTCTTCTCATATGGAGGTTGTCCTTCGCATTCTTTGGCACTTGAAGTCAGCTCCAAAGAAAGGGATCCTTTTATGTCCTCATGGTCATCTACGAAATTGAGGCTCACATTGATGCTGATTGGGCTGGATCTCTTGAACGAAAGTCCATTTCAGAATATTGTACCTTTATAGGAGGAAATCCAGTAAGAAAGCAAAATGTGGTAGCAAGATCCAATGTTGAAGCAGAGTTCCGTGCAATGGCACAAGGAAACTGTGGGTTGTTATGGCTTAGAAATTTGGTGTTCTTGTTCATCTCCCTACGATGTTATACTATGATAATAAGGCTGCGATTAGCATCATAACCCAATACAGCATGACCATCCCAAACACGTAAAGATTGATAGACATTTCATCAAGGAGAAGTTAGAAGATGGGCTGATTTTGTGTGCCCTTTGTGAAGTCTTGTGATCAGTTAGCTGATGTATTCACTAAGGGATTAGGGTAAAAGTTTTTCAACCTCTTTTAGTCAAGTTGGGCATATGTGACAACTATGCTCCACCTTGAGGGATAGAGTTAAAATATGTAAATAGAAATGTGATGGGGGCATTTGGGGGTTTTCCCTTCTACCAACTCTAATTAGTAGAGCCGGTTAGAGGGGGCATACTTGTATCTTTTGCCTCCCTTATTTCATTATACATAAACAGCTTGGGGTGGAGAGTTAATACAACCAAGCATTCAGCCCTAGTATTTCTGTTAACAGTATCCATACTTATCGGACTGATACATATCACGTCTCCAGGGCCCGATACGATACCTACCACTAAATCACTAAAAAAAAATTGTATCAAACTGTATCAAGCGTTTTGGTTGATACAACCTGAGACCATTGGATACCACTCAAGACAACAATACACAATGAAAAAACCTGTAAAACAGAGAAGAAGTAAGCGAGGGAAACCAAGAGATAAAATCATTGTTTGGAAATCGTATCTACTTCAATTAGAGCTTGGGAAATCCTTCCAAAACCAAAAGTGACCATAACCCTCAATCAAAACTAAGTTTAAGGATTAAACTTGAAGAAATCATGACTTGATGAAAACAACTCAAGGTATATGCCAAAATCCATCGATATATTGTGCATGTATTGGTTTTGATATTGTTGTTTTGCTATGAATCATATCTAAGGCCAAAAACGACCTATATGCATACATCAACTTTATTCAATTGCATGAATTTGTTGGGGGGGGGGGGGGGGGGATTTTTTTTTTAATTTTCCCCTAAAAGCAAAGAATTGCTTTTGTAGGAGAAATTTTGATTTTGTTGTGATATATGCATGATTATTGTGTGGGTTAATTACATGTTGAAGAGGAAGATGAGATCTAGGATCCATTGGATCAGAATTTTTTTATTTTAATTTTTTTACATTAAAGCTGGGAAATTATATTAAAATGGGTAGAATTATACATTTAAATGCCCTTGCTGATGCAATCTACATTTAAATTGATTGCATTAGAATCTTGGTTTGGCATATAAACAGGCCATGTATCCCCGAATCCTTGGAAAATGAAGTGATGGCTCATTTCTACATGCGAAAGAGGTGGTTTTCATAGTTCCAGAAAGAAAGCATCTAGAGGGAGGTACAAGAAAGTGGTCTCTCCTAAACGGAAAACAAAGGAAGGAGAGGAGACGGACAAAAAACAGAAAGCGCTTTTGGGAGCACATATTTCAAGTGGTCCAGCTCCAAAAATGGGAAAACAGTGTTTCATGAAAAAATACTCCCTTTGGTCGGTTCTGATTACTGATGATAGGCATATTGTCTTGCCACTGTTGATAGAACCCTTTCCAGAAATAGAGGACAGGGAACCATCAGCAAGGCAAACCTTGTCTTTAACTGAACAAGGGGAATACTGAAAAAATAGACTAAAAGAGCTAGTCATGTGATCATGGGTACCGGAGTCAATTATCCAAGGATGAAAGACAACCGATGCACAATGAATACCAGAGTAAGCTAGATTGGAGTCAGAGGAAACCAGAGTGGATGTAAAGGCAAAAGCAAGTGCAGTGGAAGAATCCAATCTGGTCATCAAGCGTAAAAGCATAGGTAGCTCTTCCGGAGAAAGAGAGGAATTGGTACTAGAAGGTGCAGTGTCAGATGCCTTGGTGTGATGGGCAGCTTGGGAGGTCTTTCCACGACCTTTGCCTCATGAAGAGTTGGTAGGGCAGCCATGCAACTTCCAGCAGAACTCCTTGGTATGACGTTCCTTACCACAGTAGTCACACTTAACCAATTCCTTGTCAAAAGAGGAATGATCACTAGAACGAGTGGTGCCACTTTTAGGCTAAGTACTAGACTCTTTCTAAGGTTGAACGTTCCTGAGTAGAAGTCTATAACATAGCATTGCGATGACTGTCCTCTAACTGAATCAATGAATAAGAATGCTCCAAGGTAGGGAAAGGATCTCTATGAAGTACCTGGGCACGAATCTCATCGTACTCCACATTCAAACAACAACAATAACAACCATAACCTTATCCCAACTAAATGGGGTCAGCTACATGGATCTGATAGAAGCATAAATAGTAAGAGAGTAAAAGGAATTAAAGGGAATAAAAGACAAGTGAAGAAGTTAAAAAAAAAAAAGGGTAAAACACAGAAGTCAAGGCAGCATCTCAGGAACATCCCCCTAATAGGGATCGTCTACACGTCTTAGTCCTCCAAATAACTCTATCCGCGGTCATACTTGGGTTGAGTCCTAGCTTTTGCATATCTTTTCTTACCACTTCTCCTATAGTCATTTTAGGGCTGCCCTTTCCTCTTTTAGCTCCTTCTATTTGAATCTGGTCACTCTTCCCTACTGGTGCATCCATGGGTATGTACTCCACATTTAGACCAACCAAAAAAATCATAAACCCAAAACTTATCTTCCCATTTCTTGAAGCTAGTAACATCTGCAGTACAGGTTGCCAAAAAGGTGTCATACAAGTCTAGTTCCTGCTACAAAATACGCAACGTAGAATATTATGCTTGGTCTCATGAAGCTTCTTGTGCAGTTCAAAAACATGAGCATTATTCCCAACCTAAGAGTACGTGTCCTGAGCTGCCTTCCAAATCTTGGATGCAGAATCCAAGAGAAGATAACCCCAAGCAATCTGGGGCTGCATAGAGTTGATAAGAAAACCCATCACCACGGAGTAATAGGCTTCATAGTTTCGCCGGTAAGGTAACCCGCATAACCACATGAATCAATAGAGAGATAACAGGAATGAGACCACATCAGATAGTTCATAGTTGTTCCCATCCAATCTAACAGAATTAATAAGGAATGAAGGGAAGTCATTATGAGTCCATGACTTGTCCTTTCAATTCCATTTAATGCAATAGAGTCTTCCGACACAGTTACCACCTCAAAAAATATCACTCAGGCTGATGCACGAAACTTAGAACATACCATATGCAGAAGAGACAGTAACTGTGATCAATACCATATCAAAATCATAAGCGAAGTAGGGATGAAGCCTTAAAGGAGTCGATGACCATTAATGAACGCTTGCAAAAATCGATGGAGGGTTAAGAAAACCCTGACAGGAAATTTACTGAGGCTGAAAACACTGAGAAAGTCTATAAAAGCATAAGGGGTCTATCATATCATCTAGCAGGTAAGATCTGAGAGACCAAAGGGGAGGGAGAAGACCCTCAGTGGCCTAGGAAGGGCTCAATGAGAGTGGTTGTGAGGCGAGAGAGAGAGAGACAACATGAGCTTTCCCATGAATAGTGCAAAAGTCCTACCAAATTGGTAGGACTTTGAAAGTGAGTGGGGTGGGAATAAGTGGGGTGCAACATCACCAAACAAGAATACATATATTTAATGAGGTTGGTAGGAAGTTTCCCACACCACATAATCAAACACTCCTATTTGTGGGAGTTTGTGGGAAATTAGTACAAGTTTCCCACTCTTTTTACCTTTTCCACTTTTCTCTATCAAGCAAAAAGGGCCTTAGTGATTACCCAGACATTTCTTTGCAATTTCTTCATTCTTTTCCATCTATGAATTCTTTGTTTTTCTTTAGAGTTCTGAATACTTCTGAGTTTTAATAACTTTTGTATCCAAAAAAAAAAAAAAAAAAATAGATGTTTTAGAAAAAATAATCTCAACCTCACAGTTTTCCCCCAACCTAAAAACAAGTATAGAAGGAAAGAATTGTTCAAGTAATACAATTGGATTTCCCATGTTAACAGATCCAGATGCCATAATATAATAGCTACTATGAATTGAAGAAATGTATCCACTAGAATCCCTAGATGCCTTCAACAAACTTTTACCTCTTTCTCAATCCATGCATCAGCACATGAATCACCCGAGAATACTACATCAATCCTGCAAAACATTATTGGAAAGAAAAGTTTCAATGGTGAAACAATCAGCTGAAACCAGTTGACAGGTAACATCAACAATCTATAATATTTATAATGTCTCTACAGACTCACTAAAAAATACCCATTTCTTTGGGTTACCATCACAATATTATACACAAGACTCACAATTTTTGTCTAATTGGCAATTTTTTATCCCTAAAGAGTTATAATTTCAATCAATATTTTGCAAGAAATTGCAAAATGGCAAGCTTTTCAAGGACGAAAATATTGAGGAAAACATAAAATCACAGTCTAAAGCAGAGAGCCCTGTAATGTGTCCAGTGTATCATGTGCCCTTCCATCACCATGTCCTTCAGACTCTTGTCAATGTGTAGGAGCGGCACAACGACAATTCACTAAATGACCAATGTGAAATTTAAAGCGGGCTGATGTCAACTTTGAGAAATGTATCAAATGCTTAACATCCTCTTTCAGGGGCCTACAGTACTTTTTGTTCCGTTGCTGTAGAACCCAGACAATGTGGTCAGGGATCCACTAGTTAAGGCCCATCCCAAAAGGGCAAAGCAGTTCATAAAGGGTTTAAAATTCACTCTCATTGGATCATCGAAATAGTTTGATTGCATGGCAACCTAATTCTGCAAAATGTTAGTATTTGATTTGCAGATTCAGTTTTTTGCTGGGTCAAGCCTTCTTGCCAACAGATGTCTTTAAGGGCTGAGGTTTTTTATATGGGGTGGGGAAGGGGACCGAAATGAATGAATCTTATTAATCTGTTACATCTTTGCTGTTCTAGGCCACGTCTCCGCATTAAATGAGATCATTTCAAGTGTGACATACAATCAATATAGTTCACCTGCAGTATATCACACAATTTGGGGAGACAAGAGACCATCATTGTGTATGGCTGCTTGTGTAAGAAGTTACAAAGCCTCTAAATTCTCAACAGTCAATCTGCTGTCTGTTGAAATGTGTTCACTGGAAACAATATTGCTTTGGCTCACTCGACAGTTGGAAATTGATAGAAACTTCACTGGAAAAGTGGTTTCTTACAGAGTCATAAGTGGGAGTAAATTTTGCATAATCTTTCCAGCTTGACTCTTGAGAAAATTGGGATAATATTTTTAGGAGTAAATTTGGAATCAATAGAGGGCGGACCTCGGCACAACAGTAAGGTTAAGACTGCGTACATTATGACACTCCCCAAACCCCACAGTGGAGGGAGCCTCGTGCACTAGGTACGCCCTTTATAGATTCGGAATCAATGTGGAATTAATTCTCTCAAGGATGGATGTAAGTTGAAGAAGCAACGCCTCAAGCACAAGATGCAGTGCAGATAGGCCCCAAAAGAAATATCCTAGGTATGATGATTGTAGTAGCTGGCTGTCTGCAAACCTAATGTGAGGATGAGTACCATAGCAAAAGAGAAAACTATAACCAGTTCTCACCAGGAGAAGAAAAAGAAAAAGGAGAGGAGATGATGAATCCTGGAACTCGTTAATTGGCTGTGCTTGGCCACTTGATAGTGGCTCATTGTAGTTTACTCAATTCCATCAATAAAATGTAAGTATGTAACTTATCACAATAATGAATAAAAAATTTGTCAGCAACTGATCTATGATTTGAAATTTTCCTCAGATTAAAGTGCCAATTCCGTACCTGCTCTCCTCTACAGTAATATAAACAATCGATTTTACTGGCCAAAGGGCAAGCGAATGGATGTGTTTGTAAAGGAGCACTATATCACTATTCAATTAGAATATAGAACCAAAAAAAAATGATAACTAAGACAGATACATAAATTAGGCTAACAAAGCAGTACCCAGCAAAGGTCTCCTTGTGGGTAGGGAGCCCAGACATCATAGCATCAAAAACCACAACCACTTTCACCTCTGTAATATTTCATGAAAGGATGGAATGAGGCAGCTAAAACAACAGATAAATATTTAACAAATCAACTGTTCCAGTTTAATTCCTGATGCAAATAGATACTTGAGTATTAGACAACTTCAGGAAAACTCTCAACAAGCTATCGTGGACATTCCACAAAAAAAATGGGCTTAGAAATTTGTATAAGGTCTGACATACAGAGAAGATCATCAATTTGTATGCGCTCTATGCTAAACATGGTCCCTAACAATGCCTACGAAAGGCATCCAACAAAGGCATGACATGGAAATTAAACATCAGATGTTTGGCTACATAATGATCTCAAGCAAAAGTGGCAAGCAGTTCATGATCCTTCAGCGATTACTCCTGAGATTTAGGGTGCCAATTCAATGTTTATTTTATCAGTCATAACATGGGAAAAATGAATTATTAATTGAATTGTAGTTCACATTTTCTTGTTAGAATTACAGTTGTTTAGTATCTCCCAAAAAGGAAATCTCAAGCAATAAGATAGGTAAAAAGGTGAACAAACATATGCTTCACATTATCCAACTATGCTGAAAGAATACTGCCCAATTCGAGGGTGGAGAGGGAGGGAGAATAATGGAAAAAGATAACTCATAATTTTTGTCGACACTTTACAAAAAAAGAAAAAAAAATAGTGAAGATCACATAATATGATAATAATAATAATTGTGAATGCAAAAAATAGGCCATTTAATAAGAAAAGGAACTCCCTTCTTACAAGTTACAACACACAATTAAAACAGAAAAATATCATTATATGGAAGTAGCGTCTTCTGTAGTGCTGATTAAAAAGGAAAAGGAAAAGAAAGGAGGTATCGGCATGAGATGAAGCTTGCATTTTCTTTTTTATCAAATGACGAAAAACAAGCCAACCCCACCCCTCCTTGAGACCATGCCTTAAAACCTTTCTATGAATCATCCACCGCCGGCGACTTCTGCCGTCGGTATCCCGGTTCCTCCGGTCGGCATCTCCTCTTCTCAACCTAATAACCCCTCTCCTTTTCCCGACAACCGCACCTGGAGCACTGTCGTCTCCTCCCCCCCCCCCCCCTTCTGCACCCTCCCCCTCCTCCCACATCCCTCCTACCGCTGGTCACACCCTGTTTTTTCACCCTTCAGCCATCCTTGACTCCTCCCCCATCGGCCTCTGTCCGCCTGGCCACCTTGATGATGAAATCCAAAAATGGAAGAACTGTGTTATTTGCTCTTTCCTGGGCAGCAGACCCCCTTTTCCATTGTTAAATCGTCCCTCTTAAATCCAGGGAAGCCGGTTTGCTCCTTGTCCATCTTCATGCTTGACATTGGGACTTTTATCTTCAACTTCGACTCCGATTCCGACAAAGCTGCTGCCATTGACGGTGGTCCCCGGTATGTAGGGAAGAAACCAATTTTTTGAGACAATGGGATCCTCACTCTTCATTTGCTAGATCCGATCCTGTCTCCATTCCACTGTGGGTAATCCTTCCCAATCTCCCCCTCCACTTCTGGTGTATCAAGGGACTAAGCCTTGTCGGATCCATCATTGGCAAACCCTTATACTCGGATAATCGTACCAAAGCCATGGACTGACTCTCATTTGCTCATATTTGCATCGAAGTTCAGGCTGACCATGATCTTACTTCATCGGTTCCAATCACTGACAGAGAACGTCATACATTCATTCAGGAAGTCCAATACGATTCGGTTCCCCCCGTCTGCTCCTCCTGTAAATGCTTTGGTCACAAAACCATTCAGTGTATGAAATCCACAGCGTCTGATATAACCCAAGATATTACTCAAGGCATTTCCGGCAATGAAGCTCCTTGTCACCAATGGTCCCTCCGGCATAGCTCAGTTAAACCTTTTCAAAGAAATATCTTCAAAAAAAAAGAAAAAAAAAATAAAAAAAAAA
>NW_024870669.1:482282-488400 GCF_013358625.1 Macadamia integrifolia | reverse complement strand
TACTTAAGTATTTATGCATTCTACATGTTATATATAGCTTTTTTTTTTTTTTTAAAAAAAAAAAAAAAAAAAAGAAAAAAAAAAGAAAAAGAAGATACCGTCATCCTCAGTCGTCGTCGGTAACTTTCTCTAACCCTTCCCCTAGATTGTCGGACTTCATCCCTAGGACCTCTGGTCCTTCATCAGAAGCTTTATCCACTGGGTTTAATCAATTCTTTGTCCTTGGGATTTCTGACACCTCTGCTGAAGAAGGATCTCTGCTGTGCTCTCACGTCAGCACCACTACACCGTCTCGTCCCCTATTGGATTCTCCTCTTCTAGTTTGTCAGGCCGAACATTCGTCGCCCTTGAATCTGCTCCCCACATCCCCAAACCTGCTCACCCCCTCTGCTTCCCCTACCGCCAGACATTTCCTCTGTTTTGTCCCCTCCCTCTGCAATCCCTAACTCAAACCCCTCTTCTCCCTCACAACCGTTTTTACAACAATCTAACCGGTCCAATCCTGAACCGGCTTTCTTTCTTTGAACCAATTCCTCCCGGTCCACCTTCTAAATAAGTTTTCTAACTTCCCATCATACCACCCATTGTACCCGGGCAACCTTTATAACCCAACCCACCCGCTTAATCAACCTACCACCCATATCTCTCAACCCGACCCGACCACCCTTCTTCTTAACCCAATCACTTCTCCTTCTCCGCCCGAAGTTGAATCTGGTCGTTTTCACGATGGAAGCCTCCCATCCCTTATTGGCTCACCTCTTCACCCCCTTGCCTTCGCCTGTTGTCTCTCTATCTGAGACCGATGCCCCTCCTCTTGCTCCTTGGGCGCCGCTGCTTGTTGTTACTCCGATCGACACATTCACGACCTTCTCTGCCTCTGCCAGCCACAATGGTTCTTTGGTTCGTCACCATACATCTGTGCCGGCCTTGGAAGGCCCCCCGGACCACTGCAACACCCTGATTAGCGGTACTACTCCCTCGCTGGACTTGGAAGGTCCTTCTGCTCCCTATAACGACAACAATGAATGCCATTATGTCCCCTGTGAACCCCGCTGGCCTTGGAAGGCCCTTCTGCTCCCTGCAACAACAACAACGAATGCCATTATGTTCCCTGTGAAGCCCTTTTGGCCACTATGAACCACTCCATTGTTCCTCTGAAGCTGTCGGCCTCTCAAGACCTTGCAATTCAATCTCCTCTACAGCTTGCATCATTCACTCCATGCTCCTTAGAGACTCACCGAGGCTCCTATGAAGACTCCGCCCAAGTTTTGATCACTGACCGCTTGGTGCAATTGAATATGGGAAGACCTATTGCCACAGACATCCGCCATAGCAGCACTGGTTCTCCGAATGTTTTTCTGAATGTTGATGTTTCAGGCTCCTTGTTAGCTCCTATAGGCAGTCCCCTGGATGAGGTCCCTGACCTGCATAAGCACAACCCTACCACTTCATCCCCAAACCGTCTTCCCCCAACCTATTCCAATATCAGCACTAGCACCCAAACCTAACCACAAAAATCAATAACACAAAACCTCCATCATTACCACCAGATACTCTTCCACATCCACACCCACTGCCTTCCCTGTCCTTGGCTATAGCCGCTGGCCCCCTACCACCTCTGGCCACACCATTCCCGCGACCCCTCGTGGTCTGTCCAAGCTTCTGGTGCCCAACCATTCTAGTTCCCAATGATTCTGTGGACCATCTGGAATGTCCGAGGTCTCAATTCCTTGGCTAAGCAAGCTAAAGTAAGATCGAACATTCGCTCCTCTAAATCCAATTTGTGCTATCTTCTGGAAACTCGCATTCAGGATTCTTATGCCAATAGAATAGCTTCGACTATTGCTCCCTCCTGGTCTAGGATCCCACCTACCTTACTATCTCTTGTCTCTCCTCTGCTCAAACCATCCACATCTTTATCTCCCAACATTCTGGCCCCTTCATTTGCTTCCTCTCAATTGTATACGCCCATAACCGGCTTCTCTCAGACTCCCCCTTTGGTCTGACCTCCTTTCCTTTGCCACTTCTTTAGGTTCCAGAGCCTGGGGTATTCTAGGAGACTTCAATGTCATCTACTTTAGCCATGAGAAGCATAGGGGCAATCCCATAGATACTCAGGCTGTTGAAGCTTTTAATGAGTGCATTGAAGACCTCAATCTCACTGATCTCAGATGGTCTGGAGTTAAGCTTACTTAGCATAACAGAATATCTGGCAATCTTCATGTTGCCTGTAAGCTTAACAGGGCCCTAGTAAATCAAGCTTGGCTCGACGACTTTCCTTCTTCTCATGCTAGCTTTGGCCTCCCTGGGATTTCGGACCACAGCCCCATCCCAATCCATGTCCTTCCCTTCCGCTCCTTTGGTCCAAAGCCTTTAAAATTCTTTGATATGTGGACCTCTCACCCTAATTTTCAATCCCTTGTCCACTCTGCTTGGAGAATCCCCACCCCCCGTTCCCTTTCCCTGCTGCTTGCTTTCGCCAAAAAGCTTAAGAATGTGAAAGCTGCCTTAAAGCTTTGGAAATCCTCCACCTTTGGGAACATCTCCCCACGTGATTCCTCTGGTAGAGACAAGCTCCACTCCATCCAATCCAGGCTTCAGCTTGACCTCCTCAATCCCCTCCTGGTCGAGGAAGAAAAAGTTGCTGCTTCCGACTTATCATTGCTTCTGGACCAAGAAGAAAGCTTCCTCCGCCAGAAAGCCCGCATCAAATGGCTAGAATTAGGGGATTCTAACTCGGCTTATTTCTATCGTTCCCTCAAAGCCAGAAACAAAGCCAATTCCATTCCCAAGCTGATCTCTCTTGATGGAAGTGAGCTTTTTTCCCCTGACCTCATCAAGTCTAAAGCCGTCTCCCACTTCCAAAGTCTCCTATGTCCCCCTTTCCCTTCCTCCCCCCTCCCATCCCGTCTAATCTCCTTAACAAGTTTGTCCCCGATGAGTTCCTCCCTTTCCTTCAATCCATTCCCAATGAGGAGGAAATCATTTCAGCCATTCTGTCTCATAAAGCCAACAAAGCCTCGGGTCCTGATTGCTTTAGTATGGGCTTCTTCTCTGCTTATTGGAGCACCATCAGACATGACCTCATTCTGGCGGTGCATAGCTTCTATAACCCTGCCCAAATTGATGGGATTAATCACACATTTCTGTGTCTCATACCCAAGAAAGAAGGAGCTATCTCCATGAGTGACTTTCGGCTCATTTCTCTGTAATCTCTTTTATAAATTCATTGCTAAAATCCTTGCCAACAGGATTTAGAAAGTTATTGATTCCCTAATTAGTCCCAAAAAAAGCATCTCGGACATCATCCACTATCATGAGATTGTCCGAGGTTTGATCGCAAGTCACACTCTCCTGCTGCCCTCCTCAAAATTGACATCCACAAAGCTTTTGATTCGATTAGCTGGGATTTCATGTCCAATGTCTTGCTACAAATGTCCTTCCCTCCTTTGTTTGTCCATTGGATCCACACTTGTATCTCCTCCCCTCGCTCCTCTGTTCTGATTAACGAGAGTCCTACTTGCTACTTTCTCTCAGGTCACGGCATTCGCCAAGGTTGCCCCCATCCCTAAGTGCAAATCCCTTCTCCTTTCCCACCTGGCTTTTGCTGACGACATCATGATCTTCTCCAAGGATGGCCCTCTCTCCATCTCCACTATCATGTCCACCCTCTAGTCCTTTGAATCCTTCTCAGGTCTCAGCATCAACCTCATCAAGTCTAATATCTTCATCTCTGGAATCTCTCTAGAGATTAGAGAATCCCTTGCATAAATATCGGCTAGGTTCTTTGCCTATCAAATACCTGGGTCTCCCCCTTATCTCTTCCAGACTCTCTTCTCACCAATGTGTTCCCATGCTTGATAAGCTCAAGAAGAAACTCCAACTCTGGAAAGGTAAACTCCTCTCCTTTGCCGGCTGTCTCACCTTGATCATATCGGTCCTTCAATCCATGTACCTTTATTGGTTTGGTACTTATGTCCTCCCAACCTCTATGATTAAATCATTTGAGAGTCTCATGTGTTCTTTCCTCCGGAAGGGTTTTGATTTGTCCAAATTTCTTAGGCCTCTCAATTGGGAGAAGGTTCGTCTCCCTAAGTCCGAGGGAGGGCTGGGGATCAGGAGAATAAAAGATGCAAACTCTGTTGGAGTCCTCAAGCTAATCTAGAAAATTGTCTCCAAACTGAAAAGCATCTAGTTTGATTGGATCCTCGCTGGTCCTCTCAAGCATAATTCCATTTGGACTGCCTCTATCACTTCGGACGCCCCTTGGATCTGGAGGAAGATTGTTGCCCATAGGCCCATTGCCCTCCCGGCCATCTCCTATGTCATCGGAAATGGGCAATCAATTTCCCTCTGGAAGGACCCCTGGCATCCTATCCCTCCTTGTCTCTCCTAGAGTCATCTACTCTTCTGGCCTCCCTTCCAATGCTCTTGTTTCCTCTATTCTCTCCCCTGTCGGCTGGTTCCCCCAGCCTCCCTCCCACCTTTGGACCTCCCCTCCCTCCTCTCCCACCAGCCATAAAGGAAGAGTAGATAAGTGTATTTGGCTCCCCTCCTCCAATGGCTCCTTCTCTTCTGCCCATGGTTTTAAGTATCGGTGCGTATCGTGCCGTATCGGCCGATACGTATCCGTATCCGTATCGGTAGGCATCGGCACGATACATACCGATACACTACGGGGAATTTTGGGCCCTCTTTTGTGTATCGACGTATCGTATCGTGCAGTACCGATACGATACCGATACGTACGATACTCTGCGATACGAACCTTTGAAAATATGAAAATTCCCGAGAGTATCTGTACGTATCGAATGTATCATGCAATATCGAGCCGTATCGTACCGATACTTAAGTGTGAATGTGCCTTTTGTTGTTTGAAACAAACACTTCAAACTCTCACCAACAGTTTTCTATATTTTTCTTCTTTCTTCCCCTTTGATTCACACACCTTTTTGTAGACTCAAATGGTAGATTGAAAGAAACATTGTGGAAGTGAATGGTTCAAAGAAGGAGAAAAACATAGTCCAAGAAGAACCTTGAAGGCTTGAACTTGAAAGTTGAAACATTTGAATAGTAAGTTCTTGAATCTTTACTCACTTTTTTCAACTTTAACCTTAGATTTTCAAGTTTTTTTTATAAATCTAAGGTTCATCATACTTAGAATCACATTTGTGCATCATTATTACATGAAATCATTGGATTTATAAGGATTTACAAACCTTTTCCAAGAGAAAATGAGGGTTTCAATTTTTTTCAAATTTCTTAGATCTACTCATGCTCAATAGTTAAAAATGTTTAGATTTTTTATATGTTATGTAAAAATAAGTGTTCTACAACTTCCATGGAAATTTTTTATTTTTCTCAAAAAAATATATTTTTTAATTTTTTTATTCCGAAATTATTTTTTTTTTTTAAATCCCCAAATTTTATTTTTTTTAGAAAATTTAGTTCATTCAACTCTTAAAAATAATTTCATAACTTATAATTACTAAATACATGATTTCAAATGAAATCCACATTTTTTCTCCAAAAAAGTGAGGGTTTCAATTTTTTTTTTTTTATTTCTTAGATCTACTCAAATATATTGGTCCACACTTTATTGATTTTTTATATGTTCTTTAAAAACATTTAATCTACAACTTCTATAAAAAAATTTAATTTTTCTAAATAGTTTGTATTTTTTTTTTCAAAAATTAATTAAAAAATAAGAAAAATACTAAAAAAATACAATTTCTTTATAAAATTCAGTTCATTTCAGTTTAAAAAAATATATATAATTTACTTGGCCAATGACCATGATGTAAAATTAGATGCACAATTTTTTCCAAAAAAAGTGTGCATTTCAAGTTTATGTAAATTTGGAAAAATACAAAAATAATAATAATAATAATAATAATAATAATAATAATAATAAATTTTTTTTTCTTTGGATGCATCTTATTTTAGTTTCTAAAAAAATGCTATTATGTACTAAATACTAAATCAATAAATATGCATATTAAGATTCATTATGTATCTTTGTAGGAAGATGGCGCCTAAAGAATGGACTAAGGATATTGGATGGGCTACAGCCGAGAAAGTACAAAGCAATAGGTTGTGTACAAAATGCAATTACTGT
>NW_024870669.1:455458-481879 GCF_013358625.1 Macadamia integrifolia | reverse complement strand
CATTGGTTTCTGATGCCAAGATGATCACCAATTTCATCTACAATCACAGCTGGGTGTTGGCATTGATGAGAAAGTACACAAAAGGTGACTTGGTGAGGCCCGCAGCAACAAGGTTTGCAACAAATTATATTGCACTTGATAGTATTCAAAAACAGAAGGAAGGGCTAGTTAAGTCATTCACCTCTAATGAGTGGTTCAGTACTAGATATACAACCACTGAAATTGGAAAAACTATTCAAGATCTAATCACCTCAACAAAGTTTTGGGAAAGGATATACCGATTTATTAAGATTATGCAACCACTATTTGTGATACTTAAAGTAGTTGATGGTGATAAGGCACAGACGATGGGAAATATAGTGCATTGTATGGAAGTTGTCAAACAAAAGATAGAAGAGGAGAACCCAAAGTCATTTAAGGCATTTTTGAGATTATAAATCGTCGATGGGAAAATAATTTGGTTCAAGACCTTCATCGGGCAGGTATTTTCTTAATTAAATTTATAAGTTACTTTATTAGTAATTTAATATATTTAATCGTTAACAATAAGTGATATGTAACAATGTCAATGTGCAGCCTATTATTTGAATCCGGATCTGCACTACAAGAATAATTTAAGGTTTAGGAAAGATTTGATGGAATCTTTAAATGTTGTTATCAACAAGTTAGCTCCTAATATTGATTCGGCAAAAGATGCAATTGAAGAGGTTAGTAGTCTACTAAACTTACATATTGAATCATTGATTAATATTTAATACATTGAGTGGCATATTAATATGTTAATACATGTATAGGTGAAGTACTTCCGACAGGCCACTCAAAAGTTTGCTGATCATTTAGCTATCCGTGCTAGAGGAACACAACGCCCTGGTAATTTAGGCTTAATCAGCTATCCTTGTATTTCAAATTTATTTCAAACTCCTAATGTTGCAATTATCTTTGTACAGCTGATTGGTGGATGAACTATGGATGGAGCGCTCCAAGCTTGAGGCCAATCGCAATGAAAATATTATCATGCACGGCATCCTCAAGTGGTTGCGAACGTAACTGGAGTACGTTCAGATTGATACACACCAAACCTCGGAATCGTCTGAGTTATGAGAAGCTGGAGAAGCTAGTGTATGTGCACTACAACATGAAATTGAAGATGAAATATTTAAAATTGGAGAAATCAGGGGATGATATTGATGTCAACCCAATTGACATCACCCACATACTCGACGAGGAAGATCCAGTTAGGGGATGGATTGAGGAGACTGAAAATGTTTTAGTGTTGGACAAATTGTCTGAAGATCGACGAGAAACCACACTTGATCCCATTATAGATGACCTCATTAGAGATATAAATGAAGATTTTAAAAATATTGTTGATGATGAAACCCAAGCACCATCAGCCATAGAAGAGGATGATGATAGCTCTAATGATGGCGATATTAGGAGAACGAGATCAGGTGCTACATATAGCGTAACTCAACCAGATAGTGATGATGATGAAGACAAGGATGGTGCTGCTGCTGCTGATGATGATGATGATGATTATGGTAATGATGATGATGATGATGATGGTGGTGGTGGTGGTGGTGGTGGTGGTGGTGGTGGTGGTGATGGTGGTAGTGGTGGTGGCCAAACTTATGTACCACTACATTTCACAGAGGGGGCTGCATTTACATATGCAACCCAAGATAGTTATCATGGTGCTCACACACAACCAAAGTCTTATCGTCGGAGGGGTAGGCGATCCCACAATCCGAGTGCTACTGATGCATTGATGAGTAGCATGGAGTCAATGTGCATTAGTTCAGATCTTGCCGGTTCTTCATCCGGATATGGACACCATGTATCTTCAGATGCATCTTCAGCCTATGGATATGGGACTTATTCAGGACAATCATTTGCCAATCCAGAGCAGTACAGAAGTTCAGATCATGCTGGTTCCTCATCCGGACACGGACACCATGTATCTTCAGGTGCTTCTTCAGGCTATGGATATGGGACTTATGCAGGACCAACATTCGCCACTCCTGAGCAGTACAGAAGATTCTACAATGAATGGGAGACCCACTACCATAAATATTTCGACTGGGGTAAATATTGTGCCTATATTCGACAAGTGCAGAATATCATCGTAGTTTTGAAGAAGAAGGTCCTAGCCAAGGATTTGAACCACCACGACACTCTTCACGGCACTCATCACAGTGGCAATGGCAATGAGGAAAGAAAAAACTGTAAGAAACTCAAACCTCATCATTTTGAACATTTTCAACTCAATATATTTGTCTATCAATACGATACCCTCTACTTAAGTATTTATGCATTCTACATGTTATATATAGCTTTTTTTAACTTTTTTTTATGCAAAAGTGTATAAAAATGTGTTCCCTATCCATTTATGTGTGTATCTTAACGTATCTCCGATACGATACCCTCCGATACGTATCTTAATTTTGACCTACCGATACGGCGACCGATACCGATACTTTAATCCTTGCAATTCTGCCTCCACTTGGTCCTTCATTCGCATCCCGTCTCCGATCATTCCTTAGCATAGGATGGTCTGGTTTAAATGCCACATCCCCCGTCATAGCTTTACTCTTTGGCATTGCTTATCAAACTGTCTCCCTACCCAATCCTTCCTCATTCACCGCAACATCCCAGCCAACCCCTCCTGCTGCCTCTGTACCAACGGAGTTGAGGATATCCCCCATCTTTTCTTCTCCTGCCCCTTTTCCTTCCTCATTTGGAAATTTGTTCTTTCCAAATGCTAGCCGGCTCCATCCTCCCTCTTGATCAAGAATGGATCTGGATTGACATGACCTTCTCTGAGTCTTCCAATTGTGACATCATTGGGAAATTGGCTTTTTGTGCTACTATCAATCATCTTTGGATGGAGCGAAACATCCGTAGATGGACCCCCAAATCTAGATCTCCGAATCAGATTTGGAAAGTTATCTACTTTGATGTTCTGCTCAAAAGCCCAATCCCTTTATCCCCGCCCTCTCACCAAAGTTATCAATTCGGCCGAATAATTCGCGAATTATTCGGCCGAACCGAATTTTTCCGAATTTTATCAAAAATTCGGACCGAATCCGAATTAAAAATAAAATTCTTTAAAATTCGCGACTTTTTCAAAACTGAATATAAATCGAGAATAATTCGGACCGAATCCGAATTAAACCGAATTATTCGGTTTATTTAAACATTATTTAAAAAAAAAACCAAAAAAAAACAATAAAAACCCAATAAGCTTTTTTGACCGCTTTTTTGACCGAATCCTTCAATTAATCATCCGAATTATTCCGAATAATTCTCCGTCCGAATAATTCCCGAATCCGAATTTGTTAACTATACCTCTCACCATCTCCCCCCTCCCCCGGAATTCCCACATGATAGCCTCTTGGAACCTTCAGGTCGACCTCATCCACCCCCCTTGATGGCTAACTGGCTCCTTGGCTTCTTTTGGATACTTTTTGGTGCTTTTGGTTGCTTTTGGATTCTCCCCCCCCCCTTTTTTTGTTCCATGCTCATTAGATAGTTGTGGCTTGTCTTTGTTCCGGCTGGCCTTTGGGCTGGTTTTCTTTTCCTTGTTGGCTTAGGCCTCCCCTCCCCCCCTTTCCCTTGTATTTTCTTCCCTCTTCATATTGAATTATTTATTCATCCAAAAAAAAAAAAAACAAACAAGCAAAATATTCCTCAATTGATAAGGGGGGGGGGGGGACTTATGCAGAAGCCACTACATCAACAGGCTCCCCAGGCCTTCGGTAATGACTTGTTCAATCTTGTATATTGGATGTCCCAAACAACCCAACCATAACCATATTCATTTTTCTTCCTGAAAGAAGATTAAGGCCCTCATCAAGTCAAGATGAGGGTTGGAATAATATCATGTCGTCATATTATAAGTCAAAACTTGCTCGTGAAAGTAATTAAATACATCGACATAACCTTGCAGCATACTGAATGTTATCAGTTCATCAATAAGCTTTTGGCGAGCAATATCGAGTCTTCCATTCATAAAATGTTTCTTCAATTTCATCCAATAGCCACAGACATTGTATCCATCAACAAGCAAAACTGGGACTGCACTGTCCACACCCTGGTTTGTACTGTCAAATGAAAGAGACAGAGATGCAACAACATCCTTCATGTAGAAGATCATGTCTAAAAGACCTCTCAAGAGATTAACATAAAAGCACATAACTTCATAGGCAATTGGAGAAAACCAAAGAGAAAAATTACTAGTAAAGTGTCATGGTAGGGTCTCGATATAGCTCTGCATCTTCTGGAAGATCCTCCTTCGGCACCTTCTTTCTACGGTAACTAGTAGCAGGCTTAGGTGTGGACTTTTGTCTTTGGAAATCCTACAAGATTTTTGCTGCACAAAATGTAAATTAGGGATTTCAAAGCAATAACCATCATATTGGCGAGTGACATACCCTCCACAACCTTAAAAACTGCAAATTCTGCTTGACATTCGATGTAATCCTTGGAGGAGTTGGATCAGAACCCTACCAGCATATA
Organism: Macadamia integrifolia; assembly: GCF_013358625.1. Lineage (NCBI taxonomy): Eukaryota > Viridiplantae > Streptophyta > Magnoliopsida > Proteales > Proteaceae > Macadamia > Macadamia integrifolia. The sequence goes on along the minus strand of NW_024870669.1, from coordinate 477,361 downwards.
AAACACTAAACTTCGTAAGAAATTCACATGAAATAACAATTTCTGAAGCTATCAACACCAGATAAATTAATCCATCTGCATGTTATTATATATATATATATATATATATCATTATCCCGTAACGCAACACAATTTTACATGCAAATTCTATTCAAAGCTTTGTTACCAAAAACATAGAAGAAGATACTACAGTAAACCTACAGTTGTCTTGATGAAAAGGGGAGGGGAAAAAATGTTCATCACCAAGTAGAATAGTGGGGAAGGTACAGGTGACTTTTGGTTGACCATTTATAAGAAAGTAGGTGCTTACCAAAGCACCTTCTAAAATGAAGTAACATTTTGTACAGAGTGCTCAATGCTAGTGAATGCAAATAATCAACTGTTACATGTGGGACTTTGAAGGCAGATATGTAGAATCGATGTGGAAAAAGCACAAATGTAGAACGGAGGCCTGTCTGGAATTGGGAAGTATTTAGGTTGTCAGATGGTCCGTGGAAGGTGTTTATTCAGGACCTAGAAGGGAAGGGGACTCTAGTCTAAAAGAATCAATAGCCTTGAGAGTGTAATTAGATCTCATCCAAACCAGATGATACGATCACGTCCTCGTAAAAGGAGATGCGGTTGGTGCAGTTAATGTTATTAAGCGAAGGATTCAGCAATAAAAGCTCTCTTATCTTGGTAGGTCCATTCATCGTTTTGTTTTTTTATCAAGCTGCATGTTCCATTGGAAGCCAAGGACCGCCAATGAGATTTCAGATGTTCAAGCAGAACAAAGGGTGGCTCAACCTTAAATCCGTTTTAGGGATTTACATTTACCTCTATGATGACCTTACCTCGAGTTTATTTTATGGTTTTTATCCTTTGTAAGCATGTTGGGGTTTATGGACCTTATTAGAAATGAACTACTTTAAACCCTTTTTATACTGTTGGGTATCCAAAAAAGAGGGAAAAGAATATGATGTAGGACAGCACAGGATCTTCCCAAGGATGAACTACAAGGCAATTGTTGTTGACAACTAGGGTTTCAAATTAGAAATGCTGATACAACGGTAATTAATATTAATCAGAACTCCACCTTTGAGACCTTGAGCCCCCCTTCCCTGAGTACCCCCTTCCTCCCTGCTTCACCCCCCCCCACTGCCCACCATGGTTGACTGCCCTGGGGGGTATCTCCTCCCCCTAGGCCTACCGTCCCCCTCCCCCTGATCCCTATACAGGCCCTTCTCTCTCCTCCACACATCCTAAGAGTGGGTAGCCTAGAGTTCCCTTTTTGGGCAGTCTAGCGACTCTAGCCTTCTTGCTGGTGAGGGTCTTCCCCTGAGATTTGTCTCCCCCCTCTATTATTGGTAACCCCAAGGTGCACTATGTCCGTCAAGTTTACTTGACAAAAAAGCTTTCTCTAGCTGGCCATTTCATGGGCAGTCGACCACCATTCAACATTGTTAAGCAATCTTTTATGCAAGCAATAGATAGTTCGAGGGTCTTTGACACATACCTGATGAACAACAGCTTCTTCATCATTGAATTCTCCAAGGAAGAGGACTAACGTTAAGCTTTTAAAGGAGGGCCCTAGTATGTTGCATAGTTGTCACGGCGCCAAGACATTAGAGGGCTGCCTAAGCATTTAGGCAAACGAGTCGCCTAAGGCGACCAAGTATTATTGTATATTTTTCCTCTTTTCAAACATTATTTAGCATGTTACATATATCTTATATCATCAAAAATCAACATTAAGCCACATCAAGCCATCAAAAATCAACATTAAGCCACATCAAATCATCAAAAATCAACATTAAGTTACATTAAGTCATCAAAAATCAACATTTAGAGAAATGCTCTTGTTCTATAATAAGTTTGACTGGTCAAATGATTTTATTTTTACATGAGATATTTTGTATTAGGTATAGCAAAAAACCAACTTTCCAACAAGTCTAAGATTACTTAAATCTAAGTTGCAATGACAAAGTTATATTACGGTCAAACTTATTTTAAAGTGCATGAATGCTTTTAAAATCCCCTACATAAAAATAATTCTATGGACATCAAAACAAAAGACTATTTTACCAGAATTTTGGTTTTTAGCAGTGTTTTATCATGATTAGATTTATAATTATTCAGAATTGAAAAAAAAAAAAACCCCTCAACATTTGAAAGTTGAAAATCGCCTCTACAACCAAAAATCCAGTTTTTGTTCTTGGATTGGGGATATATTTTTTGTATTTTTGAAATTTGATTTTTAAACTATTTTTATTGGATTCAAATAAGGGAGTATTTGCTTATTTATGAGTAATATCTCAAGTAAATGAAATATCAAATATTAAAAAAAAAAATTACTTAAATAATATTTGGTGTAAATAAGTGTCAAAATATAAGGCGACATGCAGTGCAGTAAGGCGACAGTTGCCTAGGAAACACCTGGACAACAATGGTATGTGGGCCGAAAACCCATCATTCTACAACAATGGAATCGTCAACTACAACTCCAACATGAGAACTTGAGCTCCATTCCTTTATTGATCTCTCTACCTGGTGTCCTAGCCTCCCTCTCCACTACTGGTATGAAGACAGTTTGAACATCATCGGATCAATCCTAAGGAAACCATTGTTCTCATATCATAGGACCAAGAGCTAACTACATTGAGGTCTCCGTTGACGACCCTCCTCCAACCTCCATCACTGTGATCGAAACATCTAGGCTCTCTTTTCAGTAGGAAGTATGCTTTAAGTGGTTGCCTCCCTACTACCAGATCTACTGAGTCTTCGGCCACCAATATGACTGAGTCATGCACCCATGCCCTTGCTCCCAAGCCTGCATCCTCTTCACACCCTTCGTTTGAGCCCCACACCCTCCCTTCGCATCTCCAACGCTCTCCTAGAAGAGGTTGTAGGAAGCCTCGCTAGTGTGCAAAGGGCTGTAGCCATGCCCCTTCTGGCTCTCCTTGAGGCCATTCCAAAGCTCCCACCAACCTACCATCGGTTGGCAACCCCTTAACGTTTGTGACTGCTGGATAAAACCAACTGTCTACCCTGCTATCTGTGGACACCTCAGCTCCCACTCCGCCCAAGAACCCTGCTACCTCAAACATCTCCTCCTTTATTATTGGCCCCCCAGCTACAAGACATCTCTCTGTTGCTCCCTCCGTAACATAGTATACTCCCCATAACCTCCTTTCCCCTCTTAGCTATCTTCCTCCCACTCCTCCTTCCTTCCCTCTTCTATAAACGATACTCCACCCTTTACTTATCACTTCCTCCTCTCCCCCTCCTTTACTCTTTCAGGTGGGGGCCTCCTCTAACTAAAACCACCCTCTCTGAGACTCATCACATCCCGACTGGACCTGGGCCCAACATATCAACCCACCTCCCAACATTAAATCAAACCACGTCGCCCCCTATATCGACCCACACTCCATCCTTCAACCATAGGCCATAGCAGCAGCCCACCATCCAACCATCAATCATGCCTACTTCTCCCCCTGAGCCCACATCTCCTCCAACCCACCCCATCATACCCAACTTGTTACAAACCCACCAATCATTGTCCTCACCCATCTTCCTCTCCTGTGCTCCTTTGATGCCCTTTGTGATTGTCTCTCCCCATCCCTACCCTCCTCCCTAAGCCCTCACACCCCCACCCCACCCGCTAACACTAAGATAATCATCCCCATGCCACCTCCCATCGACCCACCAATAGTAGCCCAACCTTCTGCCAGCCCTCCTACTATTGTCACCCTTTCTTCCCCCATCCGGGAGTACTAGAGGCACCACTCCAACAATTTAATAGACCCCGGCCAAGCCTCATTTAGCCCCAACCCTAAGGGGCTCTTGCTGCACTATCCTAACTCATCTGGAACACCCAAGGATTAAATTCCATGACTAAGCAAGCTGAAGTGCACTTCCGCATTAAGAATCTTAATGTGGTGTTATGTTTCCTTATTGAAACTATAGTGCAAGAAGCTAGTGTCTTTAGAATTGCTTCCTCAATTGGCCTAAAATTGGTCTTTCTCCGCCAATTACTAGCACCACCCCAACGGTCTTCTCTAGTGCTTATGGGATCCCTCCAAAATTCAGGTTTCGGTGTTGTCCTCCTCCCAGCCGAATGGAAATTCAAGCTTCCTATTCTCCGCAATGTACACCTCTAATTCTACAATTGAGAGGTCCTCCCTTTAGGTTGAGCTTCGCCTCATTATGGTGTGAATTGCTTCTCTTCCCTGAACTTTAGTGGGTGGCTTTAAGGTTGTTCGATTTGGCCATGACAAGTTGGGAGATGACCACCTTGACAACTCCTCAGTTGACACTTTCAATGATTTCCTTGAGAACATTGGTATGAACGATTTGAGATGGACGGGCTTGAAATACTCTTGGAACAATAGAAGATGTGGTGATTTCAGAATTTCCTACAAGCTTGACAAGTTGATGGTCAATGAAGCTGGGCTTACCTCCTTCCCCTCCTTGCATGCTATCTTTGATGCGCCAAGCATCTTAGACCAAAGCCCGTCCATGTTGACCCCCACATACCTTCGGCCCAAATTTAATCAAATTCTTGATATGTGGTGCTCTCATGCCGATTAGCTCAACATTACTCAAGAGGCATAGGCCAAGCAGGTTCAAGCACACTCAGCCTCCCTTGTCTCCTTCACCCAAAAGCTCAATAATGTTAAGAGTGCCCTCAAATCCTAGAACACCTCTAGCTTTAGGAACATCTCCTCTCTAGTCTTGGATTGTAGGGCCAAGCTTTCTGACATCTAACTGAGGCTCCAGACCGACATCCATAATGCCTCCTTGGCATTGAAAGAAAAAATTCATCTCCAAAGACCTTGGATTCTTGGTCTCCCAAAAAGAGAGGTATGGAATTTGGTTTATTATTTGGGACTGATTACCTTGGTAATTTTGTCTGACATCAATCCATCAATCTTTCTTTAGTCACAAAGGTACTTCAGTTAAAAAAAAAAAAAGTGTACTCTAGAAAGCACTGTCTATTTCTCTTTCAACACTCCCCATTTCAATGTCATATCAATCTTGTACAATCCCTGCACATTCCATACCAATGCATGCATAGTTGTCCAGGTGTCACCCCTGAGATCTAATATGCTAAGGCACCAAAACCAAAAAACTGATGAACTTGCCCACCTCATGTCATGACTTTCAATACATTTCTGTTTTCTAGCCTTACTATGTTTCTATAATCTAATTTTTATCATTTTTCCTTCTACATTTTGACAATATATTTCCACTTACAACATGAAAATTTCCTGGGAACTATGGCCTGAGATGTAGCACATGGCAATCACCTAGGCGAGACAAGGTGAGACAAGGCAAGATGAGGCACGGTGAGCCTAGTTGTCAAGGTGGCTTGCCACCGCTGTATCTCACTTTCACACCATGACAACTATGACCATGCATACCACGACCAGCACCATCACCACCACCACCAAATTTACTAAGAGCATACCACCTCTCCCTCTAATTCCTAGATGTCAGGGACAGAGACCATAATGTCATAATGTCTCTGTTCATCCATCTCCCACAGTATCGTACTCATTCCCATTGCAAGTCTTATTTGTTCCTCCACTCTCCCCTCATTAGAAACCCACCATTGAGAAACAGAATAATTAAAAAATAAATAAATAAATGCATGTTGTGCTAATCTTCCAATGGTGAATCATTATATGAGACAGTAACTTGGAATCGATGACAAACAATAAGCAACCTAAAACCTAACAGTTACACAACTGACTTATCCCCCCCCCCCAACTCAAAAAAAAAAAAAAAAAAACTGACTTAGATGTTTTGTAGTTTTCAGGATTTCTCATTGAATGGTTAAAAGGGTGGGTGAACTGGGTGCGGCAAATGGGTAACTTCTTCTAACGATCTAATTGCTGGAAAAAAAAGAAATGTGATATTACACAATAATGTCACAATAGCAACAACAACAAGAAGAAGATAACGAAGGCCAGAAAGGCCTTAAGTAATTTCTAAACATCTAGATCCTACTTCAGTGTAAAACAAGCTTAACAAAAATACGTAAAACATGAACGACGAACGGAAGGCAGTCCCTGCCCGAGGGGTTGTTAAGATACAGGGTTGAAAGACGATAAAGTAACTAACCTTACCAGAAGCCGGGTCGGGGTTCCGGCTCTTGGCCCTGACATTTGCGGATAAGGAAGATGAAGGAGCAGAACAAGAACGACAAGGGGCAGGAAAAATTACGGCCAGTTTCATGGGAACAGGCCCTTCGATTATGTCAACCACCTCCGTTACTCATTCCGAAATCCGAACCGCAGTTCCATTGCGCTTCTTGACGCATTCTCTTTCGCTCCCTTAAATGGTTCCGACTATCGAGAGCGATCTTATCCGCTCGTCCGATCCTCGCACGGAAACTAGGTTAGTGTTTAGTTTGCATTCTTGAAATGCATTCTCAACTAAAATGAATATGGTTTAGAACACCCTTAAGTAAGTTCGAATGCATTTTTGATTTTAGAATGGGAATTGTGTTTGGTATGGTAGTTATATTCTCATTCATAAAAATGCATTCCTCGACTTCTTGACATATTATTTTTTTCGTAAATTTCTTAACTCATTATTTTTTTAATTCTTTTTTACTTATGACTTCTCCTCTATTTAATTGCTCCACCCAACCTAACCCAACTTAATGCCCCATATGAAAATAGGATTCGATTCTTGCGATTTAACAACATACAACAATTTTCAATAGCATATTTATCACGTAGGAAAACTCATTTATCAAATCCTTCACAATCTAATCCACAGCCTAAATCTTGGTTTGACAAGATTAACCCAATACTTCCTTCAAATGTTGACATCACCTAACATCTTATATGATCTTAGAGATCTAACAAGCATATCCATATTATGATTCGAATTTAAAACTAATCGTATCGTTATCCTTGTTTATTCTAATCACTTTTCAGTTTTTTACATATCAAAATGTACCCAGCATGAGGACCTTGGATTGTCATTACCAGGTCTTAGGATCAAATACCACCTTCACACTTGTTCTAAAGGAGGCATTCCACATATGAGTATACATCATACTTTACGTAAATCCTTTCTCAACTAGAGATTTAAGCATACTTGGATACCAATGCTTAAAGAATGCATTCCACATATGATAATAGATCATACTTAAGGTAAATCCTTTCTCAACTAGAGATTTAATCATACTCAAATACTGAAGCTTAAAGATTCTAGTTTCGCAGCCTAAGAAATATAATCTAAAAGGGCATTTTAAAAAATACTATAACCTAGGAGGGTATTTGTGAACCCTAGGGGAAAGTGAAATATTCCATTTAGTTGGCTGCCAGCAGGGGGTTGCAGCTAATTGGCTACAACCCGGGTAGCAGCCAAATTTTTTCCCTTCATTCCTCTCAACGTTTCTCGTGCTTAACACCCCATCCCACTGTTACTTGTTAGTGCATGGGATGATGATATCGAAATTGAGTTATATGAATTTCACATATTAGACTGCATAACTAGAATGTTTGTTCATATTTACAATTTAAATTGAATTGGTTGAGCTTGTGCTATCTCATTGTAGTACTAGATATATGGGGTTATCACTTAATTAGGAGTTAGAAAGGGGATGGTTTGTTCTAAGTTTGTAATATTTGAATCTTTTGTACAAGATTAGGATGGAGGGTAGAGGAGAGGAAATTGTAGCAACAGGGCAAGGTACGGGGTGCAACTGCAAGAGATGAAGAAAGTGTTATGTGGAGACAGATGAAGAAGAAGAAGAACATGGAAAAAGAAGGGGTAATTTGGGTATTTTAAAGTATTAGGGAAAATGAGAGGTAGAAGTTTGTTGAGATTGGGACTATGTTATTTTAATATTCATATATATATATATATATATATAACATTAAATAAAACGATTTGTACATCTATGTTGTTGTTAGAGAGAGTGATGTTTGTTTTGTGTTCATAGGTACATACGCCAAAAGGACCACTTCGTTTGTAGGTCTGAGCAAAAATGTTGTTAGTTGTCCAGAAAAAAAGGAGCAACATAGGATTCGTAATATTGGACAATGTTATTAATACATTGATTTGCTTTATAATCATATTGTGAAATGCACGATGGGATTAAATATTTAGCTATTGGGAAAAAAACTCCTTAGGGGAGTGTGGTGCACTGCCTAGCGCTAGACATGGAGGACAAAATGACTGCTTGACGCCCCATAAAAGGCAGAAATGTTGTTCGTGCGTTCATGCACGAGCTCATTGGACCCCACATGTGTACTATAGCCACACTTTTCGTATTTTTTATATTATTGTGTTTATTCTCTCTCTCTCTCTCTCTCTCTCTCTCTCTCTCTTAATTAATAAATCTAACAATTCTCTTTCCTTTACGCCTGTTCTTTTGATCCAACGGTCACATGTACCTCAATTCCTAATTGTTTTTTCCTAGATTTATGCCCATCCCAAATGGAGGGATCACAGTTTTATGAATCACGAGTCCATGGCAGATGCGTGCAATCAGACAATGTTTTCGCGGATCCGACTCCTCTCCACGACATTGATAGCCTAGTGCTTGTCCATATCTACCTGGCTATGCAACACCTGTCCGTAACGAATCCAATGGTTGTGGTTGTTTTTTCAAAAAATCCACCCATGAGACCTAGATGCACCCCACTTATCGGATATGGCTCCTCTTATCTTCTATCCCATAAATCAAAACAGATGCCTCTATGAACATATTAAAGTAGTTTGCAATCCTCCTCCTTGGTCGTCATCATCAACTGTTTCCACAAACCCTTAGAAATAAAATTGGTTTTCTTTTTCTTGGACCATGGATCTCTATCTATGAACCCAGTTTGTGGGCTTCTCTCCCCTACAACTTCTTCATCTGAGACCAAGCTATCATTCCAAATCGGCATCCTTGTTAATGTTGCAGATGAAAAGCTCCCCATCTATCTCTCTCTCTGCTATGACTGTTGATTGTGCTGTTGGCAACTTAAAAGCCCCGATTTTTTGAACTGAAGAATAAGTGCAAGCCATAGGCGCCCTTGTTTCTATTGCAGCTGGAAAGCTCCCCATCTCTCTCTCTCTCTCTCTCTGTTGTGACTAGTGAGTGTGTTGCTGGAAACTTAAGGGCGTGTTTGATTGGATAAATCTGTAAAGACATGTATCTAATTTGAATGTAATATAATAAAACGTGGTTCCCTAGAATCGTATTATTGACAAAATAATTGTTTGGTTTGTATTGATTTTGTATGGTGATTCATTCTGAAAATTTGTTTGGTTATCATGATCCTATCATTGAGAATCACCTAGGATAACTGTCTGTTGTCCTTAAAATATAGTTTTTTTGTTTCAATCTATGTATAGAACTATGCAATGATATCTTTATGTCCCTACACAAAATTTTTTTAACGCTTTTATAATACTATATTACTAATTCATTTCCTAACACTTCAAGAAAAAATCAATCCAAAATGGGCAATTCTAAATAAGGTAGGAAATGTTAAAATTAAGAGGATGCTAAAATAACAATGCTCGAACGCTTGGTGGGTATAAAATGAAGAGAAGAATGACATAATTCTTTGATGAGATCTCTTATTGAGATGTCCTCATAAAAGAATCACTTCATGTGTAAAAAAACTTGTCAGAAAAATCACTTGATTCTACTCAGAATTATGGTCATTAGCAATTAAACATGAATAAAAATCCAGAATCCCAATTCTACAGAATCATGCAATCAAACGCGCCAAGTAAACAACCATAGCCATTGAATCCGGTCGAAAAGATGTCAGAACACCCAAGTAGTTATAGGCAAGTTCTAGAGAATCAGTGCTATGGAGACTGGAGAGGAACCGGACCCCTTTTTCGCTCAGCTGGTAATTGAAACCCGCTGCCTAAACAAAGTAGAGGGACTAAAATCAGGTAATTGCGTTTTTTTTTTTTTGGGGCGGGGGGGTGGGGGTTGTGTGTGTTTCAGAATGACTGAATCAGCTAATTAAAGATGATTACCATAGGGATCGGTTTTCATTCAAAAAGCCTTAAAGCAGAAAAAAAAAAAAATCGGATTTTCATCGGTCATAATTCACCATCGCTGAGCCCTATCCTTAATCCCTCTGGCCTTCTATATATATTGCATAAAAGAAAATATTTAATGATCCGATCCTGCCCCTGCGACTAACTAATCAGCAGCTACGAAGGGAAGCGGAGGCAAAGAAAACAGCAAAGTAAAGAAAAAGAGAGGGAAGCGGGGTGAGGGTAAGGAACAGCCGAACAGGAACCCAAAGAGTGCCGAGTCAGCAATGGCAGGGACGAATACTAACAAGGGGTTGGCGGTGTGCGTGACTGGGGCAAATGGATTTATAGGATCCTGGCTTGTGCGGACGCTGCTGGATAAGGGTTACGAAATCCACGCCAGCGTCATGCCGGGGAGCGACGCTTCCCACCTACGGTCCCTCCTTCCCGGTGGGTGCAGGGGGGAGGGGGAGGAGCGGCTGAGGGTATTCGAGGCCGACATTCTGAACGCGGACGCCGTGTGGAGTGCCGTGGAAGGGTGCGCCGGCGTGTTCCACGTGGCGTCGCCCTGCACGCTGGAGGATCCAACGAACCCGCAGCTGGAGCTGGTGCTGCCGGCCGTGCAGGGAACCCTCAACGTGCTGAAGGCTGCAAAGAAAGCCAAGGTGAGGAGGGTCGTCGTCACCTCATCCATCTCCTCCCTCGTCCCCAATCCCTCCTGGCCCTCCCACCGTCCCTTCGACGAGACCTCCTGGACCGACCTCGACTATTGCAAATCTCGGCAGGTTCTTCTCTCCGCTTAATTTTCATTGGCTTTACTGCACCTTTTTCACTCCTTCCTCTCTCTTCCCCGCACCTCCCCCTTCCCCTTGGCTGTTTGCTTGGGCGTCTGGGGATTTAGGAAGACTGATATAGAACCTTCAAGGCTGCAAGTGGAGCTTACAATAGTCTTATGGACATATATCGGGAGGATTAATATTTGTACGTGCGAGAGATTCTAATCTGACCGTTGAAAGTAGATCGTAACGTGCTTGATTTTGATTGTTTTTATATTCCATAGTAATTAACAGACACATGTACGCACGTGCAGCAGACCCTTGAAATACCAAGAATTTATTTATTTATTTTTAAGTAGAAAAATGCAATATATATATGTATATATGATTATTAATCTTTTGCTGTTCCTAAATTTGTTGTTGGGTGAATTATGAATTTGTTATCAAAGGGAGAAAAAGGTTGCGTGGGGGTGGGGCGAGCACGATAGAAGAAGGCAAACCCCAGATGATGAGCATTGTTTCTGGGGAATCCCTAACATTGCGACGGGAGGAGCAAAGTGAGTTAAGAGGAAACGTAAAAAAAGATAGCATTTCAAATCTTATCGAATGATCTAGAGATATAAGTCCATCTTCAACGATTAGATTCCATCCAAACGTGATTGATGGTAGAACCGAAGGCGAGCTTCCCAACAGTGCCACAGATGAGTGTAAGTCATATCTACCCAGATTCATTCTCTCAGGAAGGGGAGGGGCCTCCTCCTAGCAAGTTAGTAGGAATTGAGATTGCTCCTCCAAACAATGAGGGGGCACTAGAAAAAAAAAGGTGGCTGGAGTCTTCAAGACGGATCCAACACAGGTAAAATAGGCAAGGGGGGACAGGGATATGATGGTAGATGAGGAAGGAGGAAAGTTTGGGTAAGAAGGTGGTTGGAAAGAGATCTCCAGATAGTGAAGCTATGACAGAGGATGTAGCTTTTAAACCAGACGGTTTTGTGCCAGAGAGCAAGGAGACCTCGAGACAGAACTAGATTCTGAGTTGAGGAGGAGAAGCAACTTGAGGTTGAGGGGGATCAGATGATCCGTCCCCTTTACCAGAAGGGAGGGGGGCAAGGAGGACCAAAGGGAAGAGATGGGAGTGGAGGCGGGGGGAGGAGACCATGAGCCATTGGAGATGAGTTTAAGGATACCTGCACAATTGGCATTCTTGATTTTTCGTTTACCCAAACCCCTTTTTTTGTTTTGGGAGAGATGGAGGACCGCCTGATAAGGTGAAGGAATTTGAAGGAATCAACTCCTTTATAGAGGAAGGACCACATGAGGGACTCAACAGCCTTGATGGTTGACTTGGGCAACTTGAAAACACGAGACCAATAGATGTAGTAAGATTGGAACACTGATCTGATGAGTTCAAGGCGACCAATAACTACTACTACTACTATTCTTACTTGTAATAAGCCCTTAAAGTAGTATTGATATAGATCAAAGCTTGAAGATGAAGAGAAAAAACAATAGTTAGAAAAAGACTGTTCATGTAAACAGTAACACGCCAGACAACACTGTTCACGAAGCACTGTTCATGTGAATAGTAACACATCAGACAACACTGTTCATGTGACAGTACACGTGTTACTATTCATGTGACAGTAACATGAGTTACTATTCATGTGACACTGTTCACTTGAATGGTACTTTGTGTCAAAATCTTCTATTCTTAGTTTCCTATTTAGTTAGTTTCTATTTTCTTAGTGAGCTAGTTAGTTTCCTAGTTTTATTACTCAAAGAAGTTTTTATGTTGTAACTTAGGTTAGTTTTCTAATTTTGTTAAGCTTGGTTAGCAAGTTAGACACAAATTAGAAAGTCCTATTTCAGTCCATTAGTTTCCTTTTCTGTTATTGCTCTATGTCTAAATTATGTAAGGCTATTTAAAGCCCATTGATTATAATGAAAAAAAGAGATTGAAGTTTATAAAAATTGAGTGTTTACTCATGGCTAAGATAGCTATTACCTTGAGGAATGAGATACCCAAAAACCTGAGGGGTGAGATGCCCATTCACTAATTCTTCTTCTTCCTTCTCAACCCCAAAATCGAATTCTCTTTCTTTTCTTATTTTTCTTTTATTTGCTTGCTGTGAGAAAGTGTTCGAGTGATCAAAGCAAATTTGTTGAAGCCTAGAAGCACCATCGAAAGACCAGTTTGAAGGCCATTCAATGTCTGTAGCTGCTGCTACTGCAGAACTCCATAAAGCTCCCTTTTTTATTCTTTAAGCATAACTTCCCAATCAGTCATCAGTTGAGGCTCATCTTGTGAAGGATAGTTGGGCATCATACGAGGGGCCTTTGCTACAAATTTGAGCTCCATCAAAGTAGTGGTTTGTGAGATCTAATCTTGCTCCCTATTCAGCCAGATTTTTCAGATCCTGCCTAGGATTAGGTCCTATGTGATCCAGTCTTACATTAAGTATGGGCTATGGATGATAACAACTGAGGACGAAAGAAGCAGCAAACAAAAGGTAATTGGAGAAATTTCAAATGATAAAGGCTACATAGAAAGGAAAGTTTTTTTTTTTTTTTGGATGAATAAATAATTCATTACCAAAGAGAAGAATATACATAGGGAAGAGGGGGGGAGAAGCACAAAACCCACAAGGGGCAATCAAAAGCTCAAAAGATTTACTAAGGGATACAGCCGATGGGGGGGGGGAAATGAAAGAAGTAGGGAGACCCCAAGAGACAACAATGAGCCTGTTCATTGGGGTGTCACAAACCGGGCGAAGGCGAAGAGATCTAAGTTTGCAAGAAACATCAAAGCAAGGTTCGAAATCTCGTTTCGTTTCAGTGGGTTCAGAAACACCAGTTTCGTTTCGTTTTGGCGAAATTTCTGCTGAAATGGTGTATTTTTTTTTTCATTTCGGTTGACTGTTTCGGTGGTCAAACGGCCATATTTTGACCTGAAACTTGGTGGGTAATTTATTTTAAGGTTAATAAACATACTTAGAACATAAAAATGCAAAAATATTAGGACATGACATTGTTTTAGAGTTGCACCTTTGTTTGACAGCAACTGTCGAACTGTTCTGAAAATTTTACCTGGTTTTGGAGAAAGAACTTTACCTTTCCTAAGCTTTGAATGTGTAGATCTTGTAGGAATCCAATGGAAGTTAAAATGTGTGATGATGTAGCTAATTAGAGGCTTGTTGGAGACTTGGATTGTTTTTCCTTCAAAATATGCAAATGGAATCGAAACCATCGAGATAGGCGAGATAGAGTCAAAATTTCGATCAAAATACCGAAATTTTGACCGAGATATGGTATTTATGACACATAGAATGTACCGAGATGATTGAAATACCGAAATGAGACCGAAATTTTGGCCGAAATACCAAAATTTTGTACAAATGTTATTTCGGGCCTTGTTTCATTTCGGCTAAAAAAAAACACCGAAATTCTGAAATTTTGGCAAGATTTTGAACCATGCATCAAAGTAGATGGCCTTCCAAATCCTATCCAAGGAGCGGGAGTTGGGAGTCCATCTATGTAGGTTTCTCTCCATCCAGAGGTGGGTGATGGTGGTGCAAAAGGCTAGTTTACTAGCTGTGTTGCAAAAGGTGGAACCACTATAGGTCATGTCTACCCAAAGCCACTCTCGGGGAAGAGAGAGGATGGCGTGGGTGGAAGGCCAACAAGAACACATGACCTTTTTCCAGATGGAAGCAGAGAAAGGGCAAGAGAAAAAGAGATGGTCAACATCCTTAGTACCCTGCCAGCACAGACAACAAGAGGTGGAAACCTGAATATAGTGGCAGCTGAGGAAGGACTGAGTAGGAAGACAGTAGGAGAGGGCACGCCAGGTAGTGAAGCTATGGCAGGGGATATGACCTTTGAACTAAATGATATTTCTCCAAAGAATGGAGGTCTTTGGAGCGGATTCTTTGGAGCGGACAAAATTCTAGGCAAAAGCAGAGGAGAAGCGGCTCGAGGAGGAGGGGGTCCAAATGATGGTGTCCGGAGAGCCTCGGTGCCCGGGGGGAATGAGAGGGAGAGTAGACCAGAGATTAGGAAGGAGGGGAGGGAGGAGGGGAGGGGACCAGCTAGTAGGAGAGAAGATTGAATCAACGGTGGCCAAGCGGGACGAGCCAGATGGCACGATGATTCGGGGGGAGACAAGGGGGAGAATGATGCCCGCAGGGTGCCAGGGGTCAAGCTAGAGGAAGGTGGAGGAGCCATTTCTGATGGTGCAGGAGATAGTGGGCAGGGCTAGAGATCTGGAATTGAGAATGCATCTCCAAATCCAGGAAGCATCAGGTGAAGGGGAAGCGGACCAAAGGGAGTCATTTTTTAGGGGTGACAGAGTACACCTATGAGACCTATATACTCTGCTGTTTGGTGATGATTTTCTAGATGAGTTTGAGGATAGTAGGAGAGTTGACATCCCTGATTTTTTGGAGACCCAAACCTCCCTCAGATTTTGGCCGACAGACATATGACCAACTCAAAGGGTGAAGGAATCTTCCTTCCCTTTCTAGAGGAAGGCACAAAGGAGGGAGTCAATGGCTTTGGAAGTGGAAGCAAGGAGACGGAAGATGCCCGACCAATAAAGGTAGAGGGATTGGAGGACAGACTTGATGAGGAAGAGGCAGCCAACATAGGAGAGGAGATTCCCCTTTCAGAGTTGGAGACACTTCCGGATGGAGTCGAGGATGGGAGAGCTTGGTGGGACAGACGGGAGGATATGAGAGGGAGGCCAAGGTATTTGACTGGAAGGGCACAAGAGGAGAAACCAGAGATGGCGAGGAGATGGTCAGGAAGGAATCCGACACTCCCGAGAGGAAGAGGCTGGATTTGAGAAGGTTTATTTTCAAACCAGGGAGGGTTTCAAAGAAATGGAGGGAGGCCAATATGTTGGTGATGGAGGCAGGATCGGCTTTGGAGAAGATCATAAGATCGTCAACAAAAGCTAGGTGAGTAAGCGTGAGAGCTTTAAATTTAGGGATGGGAGAGATGAGATGCTGGTCAGTGGAGGTTTGGATTGATCGAGAGAGGAATTCAAGGGCCAAACAGGAGAGGAAGGGGGAGAGAGGGCATCCCTGCCTGATACCAGCAGCAGCAGAGAAACATGAGAATTTGCTGTAGGTTACATATTTTGATATTATGTCTTCTATCTAAAAAAGAATTAATTGAATTTTTCTTAGGGTTTTCTTTTTGGGTGGGGGGGAAGAGGGAGTGGAGGGTGTTCCTGTATTACCAATTTTCCATCTGTCTGATCAATGACGCCAAACACGAGTAGACTAAACCATAGAAAATTGGATGTTCTTAAGTGACTCATTGTATTCTGTAATCACAAGGACACAAATCTAGGACGGGAAAGTTCTTCTATTGAAAGTTCAAACTCATCAATCATGTTTTGTGTTTCTATGATTAAATGGTGCATGATGGAGGACTTCTTGCTTGCTTGAATTGAATTTTAATTGCAGTATTGGGTTTGTCTTGAATGACAGAAATGGTATCCAGTGTCAAAGACATTGGCAGAGAAGGCAGCATGGGACTTTGCAGAAAAGCATGGGATGGATGTTGTGACGATCCTTCCAGCCACCTGTCTGGGTCCACTCCTGCAATCTCATTTGAATGCAAGTTGTGCTGTACTTCAGCAGTTGCTGCAGGGATCAAAGGAGACACAAGAGTACCACTGGCTTGGTGCTGTACATGTGAAGGATGTGGCTAATGCTCAGGTGCTGCTCTTTGAGAGCCCATCTGCTTCAGGAAGGTACCTCTGCACAAATGGTATATATCAGTTTCGTGATTTTGCTGAAATGGTATCCAAAATATACCCCAACTTCCCTGTTCACAGGTATGAATACTTCACTTTGTGCTGGATCCCGAATCAGTTCTTTGTTTCTATCCCCCCTCTCCGGCCTCTTTTCGTAGCATTATTTGACGTTAGTACCTACAGTTATGCCATGAAAATAGCTCTTATCACTAGAATATGGTCAAATAATAGAAATAAGTTCAATTGTGGGAGTACAAAAAACCTCATTAAAAGAGCTTGTCTACAGTGAATCAAATCCAACAAATGAGTTAATTTTCTATGTTGGCTTTGTTACTTGTTCTCTATGAAAAATGCATTATCTTGCTGACTGTTACACCCCACCGTTTCTGTGATAGTTTTTGGTAAGATGAAAATATCAAGCACAAAGATGCATATTGTCAAAAATAACCATCAAAATGTGAATATGGCTTTGTAAATTTGCCGACTTATTTTCTGTAAAAACATTAACTTAAACTCCCAACTCTATCAACTAACGTCCATTTCCATGCAAATGATATGTTGGAAAAGTGTGCAAATAAAATGTTTTCAGTTATTTTAGTGGAAATAGATGAAGCTATTTCCCCCCAAATTCCCTCTAAAAACTTCCATAGTTGGCTTATGGAGAGGCTTGAGATGGTAATAAAAGTCTTCATCATTTTTCAAGTTCTTGTTCGATCTGATATTATATGTATCCATTTTAGTGAGATTATAGATGCTTTGGGTCTATTCCTCAAGCATGCATGACCATGTTACTAATGAAGGAGCACGAGAGGTAAACACGCACAATATGGCCTGTTAGATGCTAGTAATTGGGTACATATAGGTTGTCATAAGATAGTTTAGTGCTATCTATGCTAGATCTAGCAACGCCACCATAGTGGGCTTGATTTAAATCCATGAATCCAGATGTCAAGATCATTAACGTCTCTCCCCGTCATACACAATATATTTCTATAAACCTTTAGTCGCTCGATATCTTCTTTAAACTTTATTACAAGGCTAAATAATTTTGGCCCCGTTTAATATCAATTTAATAAAAAGGGCAAACTTCATTGAAATGAAGCCATCATTTTGGCCCAGTATTATCTATTTAATTAGAACAGAAAATTTCATTAAAATGAAGGTGTAGTTATCTTTCCTTCTATATATATATATATTTTTGGGTGAATGAGAAATTACCAAAGGGGAAGAAAAAGGGGGGGGGGAATACAAGGCCAAAAGAAAAGGAAAAACACAAAGCAGTACGCCCCTAGGCAGTGGGGGAGAGGAAGGTAGTGGGAAGATCCTAGAAGACAACAATGAGATTGTTCCTTGGGGGAGTATATTATAGGGCAAAGGCGGAGAGGGGAGAGGGGGGAGATGGATAATTTGGAGCTAACATCAAAAGAGATGCCTTTCCAAATCAAATCGAAAGATTGTAAATTGGAAGTCCATCTACGAAGATTGCACCCATCGAAATGGGGTTGATGGTGGCACCAAAAGCAAGCTTCCCAACAATGTCACAAATGGATTTACTAGAGAAAATCATGTCAACCTAGATCCATTCTCCCCGGGGGGGTGGGGGGGGGAAAAGGTCTTCTTGCAAGCCAGCAACTGGATATAACTCTTTTCTAAACCGGAGAAGAGAAAGGGCACTCGAAGAAAAGGTGATCGGTGTCTTCAATACCATTTTAAACAAAGACAACAGGCCGAGGGATAAGAATGTGCCGATAGATAAGGAAGGATTGGGTGGGGAGGCAATTGGAGAGGGTTCTCCAAGTGGTGAAGGAATGGCAAGGGATGCGGCATGAAAACCAGACAATCTTGTGCTAGACTGCCAGGGGACAAGAAGACCTCTTGAACAGACTAAATCCCAAGCTGAGGAGGAGATGAACTTGCCAGAGGGAGAGTGGAGGGGAGAGGGTGGGGCAGGGGACCAGGCTCCATTGGAAATATATGAGGAAACATGGAGGTCTGCAGCAAGACTAGAAGAGTTAATGGTTCTAGCTCCCACAATAAAAGCCTGAACACTGACATGGTGCTAATGATCAAGCTAGAGAGAGGTAGAGGAACCATCTCCAATGAAGGAGGAGATGGGGCGGATAGTGATTGGTATGATCTTGAGAAGCTGGCGCCAGACCCAAGAGGAGTTAGAGGAGGGGGAGGTAGTCCAAAAGGAGTCCTTGTGAAGGAGGGAAGAGTAATCCCAGGAGACCCATATACTGTTATGTTTGGAGACGAGCTTCCAGATGAGCTTGAGGAGGCCCAAATACTGCGTAGACCAAGGCCACCTTCGCGATTGGGAAGGCAAACAGAAGCCCAATGGATGGGGTGGAGGAAGCGAGGAGTATTGGCCCCTTTCCAGAGGAAGGAGCACATGAGGGACTCGATCTACTTCATGATGGACTTGGGAAGCTTGAAGATACCGCACCAATGGATGTAGCAATATTGGAAAACCCATCTGATGAGCTCCAGATAGCCCGCATAGGAGAGAAGCTTGCCTTTCCATAGCTTTATATATCTTTCCTTCTGTATTATTCGCTACCGAACAACAAAACCTAGCAAAATGGGATTGAAAGAATTTCCTTTTTTTTATTTTAATGATAAATGAGAAAAGAGTTATATGTATGGAAACTTTTGATGTTATGGTATGTTTTCATGATAACATTGTGCCTTCTCTTCTTTGTATAACACAGGAACTACATCTTGAATGACACCTACTTTCAGTTGGATTTAGAAAATCCCGTAGGTCACTCTAATGTTTGAGACATTAAATTCACTGTTTTGTTCTTTAGTTAGTGTGAAAAGCCTTAATCTCAACAACTAGAACCTGTGAAGAAGAGGAAGATAGGAGAACGATGGAGATGGAGAATAGGAGAGAGGGTGAACATGATAGGAATTGGAATGGAATGCCTCTTTCATGGACGGCTTCTGCCTTATTTTAAACAAGCAACCAACTCATAGTAGGAAACCTGCTAAGAGTGGTAGTCTAATTGCAATAGAAAGTAATAACCAATCCCAAGTCTAATTACAATAACGATATATAACTAAAGAAGAAACTTAGACATAAACCTAAACTCTACAACTCAATTAACTCTCAATAGGGACACTCCCCCTATTGTGATTTTTGAGTAACCTAGAACATTAATTTCAACAACCAGAACCTCTGAAGAAGAAGATGAGTAGAGAATGTTGGAGATGGAGAAGAAGAGAGAGGGTGAACACAATAGGAATGGAGTGGAATGTCTCTATCATGGACAACCTCCCCCTTATATTAAAAAAGCAACCAACTCTTAGTGGGAAACCTACTAAGTGTTTAAGTTTAATTACAATAGAAAGTAATACCCAGGCCTAAGTCTAATTACAATAGAGGTAAATAACTAAAGAAGAAATATAGTCATACACCTAAACTCTAAAAATCAAAATAACTCACGAAAAAAAGAGAGTAGAGAATAAGGCTGATGGTAGTTCTGTAAATAACCAGAATTTTGAAGGGTTCACTAGGTAAGTCAAGAGGAGAGAATATAGGAAGGATTAGTCATTATTCTTGAGGGACAAACTTGGAAGAGATGATAAAATAAGGACAACAGAGAATAAAAACTGGAGAGGGCTGGGCACATCGATAGCTTGCCTGGAGCTAGCAGCTTATCCTGGGATGGGGGAGACATTGGAGTATTTCCAAAGGGAAGGGAGAGAGTGACACTGGCTGGGCACGCTGCTTTTCCCTATTGAAAATTAGGAATTATGGGTTTTAAAATAAACCCAACGATGAAGGTTGTCTTCAACCTTTGAACCAGCAGCCAGCAGAAGAACAGATTCAGATGCAGGTGATAGAACTCCCTCAGTTCAGCACCTTTCAAGGTAGGATGTTAAGCATAAACTCTCGACACCTAACCCTCTTACAATGATTCAACAATGGCTCCAAAATCTTAGGTGATAAATTAATATTTTCTCTACAAGTTGGGTCTGGTGGAGGAAGAAAGTTTTTTTTACAACTCACAAACCAGGTTGGAGTTTCAGTCTCAGATTTGTCAGTCTGAGTCACCCAAGGTTTTTTGAATCCACAAAATATTGGGGTGGAAGGAAAGGGAAGGGTACGGTATGGTACGAAGGAGATCAACTCCAGACTTTAGGGGCTGCCAGTACTGCCCAGAACAGGACATCCAACTGACAAGAAAGAACTAGAGAAGAAACAAGAAGAATAGAGGAAAGGAGTGAACAACTTCGAGCCTTCAGCCATGGATTGTGGAACAAGACCTATCTCAACATTCAGCTTCTTGCCCCTCCAAATAACCAAGATATTGAGTGCGGTCTGTTTTTTTCTCCTTCCATATTGTAAAAGCTAATCTATCAGACTGACGTCGATGCAGAAGAGGAACTCTGCTAACGCTTCAGAAAACTGTTAGACTACTATCACTTTAGGATTGGATTTATGGGAAGTCGAAAAGTCTAGAAACATGTAAGAATGATGCTCGATTGATTTTTTTCCCTTCTTCATCATGCCTCTGATACCATGTGACAAGCCTTAATCTCAACAACAAGAACCTGTGAAGAAGAAGAAGAAGAGAAGAAAACAATGGATATGGAGAAGAGGAGAGAGGGTGAACATGTTAGGAATGGAGTGCCTCTGTCGTGGGCAGCCTCTCCCAAATATTGAACAAGCAACCAACTCTTAGTAGGAAACCTATAAGTCTAATGACAGTATAAAGTAATAACAAGCCCAAGTCTAATTACAATAAAGGTGAATAACTAAAGAAGAAATAGACATAAACCTAAACAAGGTTCTAAAAACTCATGATAGGACACTCCCCTATCATGAGTAACCTTTAGCAGTTAGAACATTAGGAGGCAAATACATGAGATAAACTTGTGAGTGGTGACAACCAAGGTTCTAGTCGAGCAGGAAAAAAAAAAAAAAAAAAAGACAACCAAGGTTCTAAAAACTGAGCTGGAGATTGACCTTACAAAGGGGCTCAGCTGAGTCAACCTGTTCATCGCCAAAGTAGGCACATAAACATCCACGTTTTTTTAATCATACACCTTAGCTATATTTACTCCATAAACTCATAGTATCATATCCCCGCCCCCTCTCGCCAGCAAAAAAGAAAAAGTATATTGAGAAATTAAGTTAACTATTGAACAAGAAGTTTGAGTATAAAAATTTGGGAAGGTGGATGCAGCTTGGGTAAGTTGCCATACAACGCAGGCATAATTTTCTGCCACATGGTAGGTGGTTGTTTTGAATTAGATGACCTGTTCATTTTGTCATTGTTTTTGTTTTTCATATTGAATAAGTAATAACTATAAGAATGAGAGGTGTTACTCTTTTTATCATCCTAGTGTCAAGCTATTTTT
>NW_024870669.1:380200-455415 GCF_013358625.1 Macadamia integrifolia | reverse complement strand
GTCATCACAGTAGAGTTTGACCACCAAGTTCGGGATGGATTGGTGTGGTTCCTCTAAGCCTAGGACACCAGAATATTGATCCATGAATGAAGAAAGCTACCGTTTACCCTCCCACACTTGTTTCTCTGTTTTGGACCAGAATGAACCCTTCCACATGTCAAAATCAAGTGGACAGAAGTGGTTAAAAAACACTCATGGTTGCATGATTACCATTACGAAAATGATGAACATTGTGCGATGGATGGTAGGCCATCCAATTGCTAGGACTTGAAATTTGACCAATATAGAGTATCCTCTTCCCTTTTAACTGTTTGGATCATGTGGCAGAAACTAGAAGGCAACTAGGCTGAGCTGCTTTCTTTTTGCCTTTAACTTTTAGCAGAACTACAGAAAATTTTATCTAGCAACAAAATTCTACTAGGGATTTGGGCAATGAATAGAGTAGGTAGAACACAGAAGCAGAAAGCCAGTAAAACTGAGGATATAAACCGAGGAATTTAGGAGAAAATCTGGAACTTCAAACCCTAGATCAGATGGACCAAAAAAACTAGGTCGGGTGGTCCTGTGAGGGTTGATTACCATGCTAATCTCGCCCTCCTGATAGGTCCAGCTAGGGCAGATGATGTTTTGGTCTGTTACCTGGTTCCAGAAACAGGGAATGTAGCAGAACTGTAATAGGAAGTTAACACAGGGAATATAGCAGGGCTTAACAAGAATAAAGAACTGATATCAGATCCAGTGACTAATATGAACTCCCGGAATTGATTATGGATCAAGAATTAAAGAGAATTCTGTGCACTTACATGTAAACAGCCAGAATCAAGTGGAGAAGAGTAATGGGTTTCAGACCTGTTAAGTATCTGTTGTAGTGGAAGACATAGCTTCCTATTTTTTTTCCTGGTAGTCGAACATTCAATACTAATAGCAGAAAAAGAGGAATAAGTTGAAGAAGGAAAGTTGCTACTGGAAATCCACCCTAATCTGTTTACTAGGATTTTATCTAATGTAGAAGTGAATTCACCCTTCTAGTGGAAGAGAATCCACTCTTCAATTGAGGAAATCCATCCCCATCACATGAATCCACATGTCTTTAATAGAGGAGAAAGCTTCATATTTTGTTCATAAATTTGTGTCCCCCCAAGTACCATTCAAAACTATAAATTTTAACCCAAAATTAGCTCCTAAGTCAATAGGACATTAAAATAGAGAATAGAAACTTCAATGGACTTAAGCTAGCCCAGTACCACTAGGAAATAGAAATTCTTGAGATACTAGGCTATGAAGCTGTCCTACTTCTATTAGGAAACATAAAATAGAACCTAAAAGAAAATAGAAACTAGACTAGAACTTCTAGAATAAAATAATAAACACAGGGAGAGGGATTGGCGCATTGCTCGCGTGTGGCAAACTAGTGTGCGGCAGCAATGGGGGCACAGGATGGGGCTTTACACAGGGGGGGGCAGGGATGTCATTGCAAAGGGAGGGGGAAGAGAGAGAGAGAGAGAGAGGGCGCTAATCAAGCATATTAGAACACGTTAACATTCAAGTCTCAACAAAATAAAACAACTAAATCATTAATAAGATATCCCAAACAATACCTGCTGGTGGCAATCTAAGGTGCATTTCCAAAATTTAAATTCAAAATCACTCTATCAGAGTTTACATGAAGAAGCATCCCACTACAATCATCTACTAAAGTAATAATAAACTAAATGAAAGCTTTGGGTTGCCCTCGCCAATGAGTCCAAACGGTTTACCTGGGGCCTAGGCGACAATCGTGTTATTGCACTACATATCGCCTTGTGTTTTGACACTTATTTATGCCAAATATCATTTAAGATATTATTCATAAATAAGCAAATACCCCCTATTTGAATTAAAAAAAATATATAGTTTAAAAAACAAATTCCAAAAGTATAAAAAGTCAACCCCCAGTCCAAGAATAAAATCTAGATTTTGGTTTTGAGGGCAATTTTCTGCTTTTAAATGCTGATGGGGTTTTTCTCAATTGTGAAAATTTTATAAATTTTATCATGTTAAAACATTGCTAAAAACCAAGAGTCCGGTAAAATAATATTTTGTTTTGATATTTCCATAAAATTATTTTCATTGAGGCGATTTTAATAGCATTTGTGTACTTAAAATAAGTTTGACGGAACATAACTTTGTCATTACAACTCATATTTAAGTAATCTTAGACATGCTGGAAAGCTGGTTTTATGTTATACCTAATACAAAATGTCTCATGTAAAAAGAAAATCATTTGACAGTCAAACTTATTATAGAACAAATGCATTTCTCTAAATGTTGATTTTTATGACTTATTGTGAGTTAATTTCGATTTTTTTTATGATTTGATGTGGCTAAATGTTGATTTTTAATGACTTGATGTGGCTTAATGTTGATTTTTTATGATATAAGCTATATGTAGCTTACTAAATAATATTAGAAAAGAGGAAAAATAAAAAATAACACTTGGTCGCCTTATTCGCCTTATGGTTGGCGCCTTCTCGCCTAAGTGCTTAGATAGTGCTTAGACAACCCTCCAATGCCTTGTTCGCCTTGGCGTCGTGACAACTATGCAAACAACATACAACGATTAAGCGAATACTTTTTTAATTTTCAAAATTATCCTTATATCAAAACACAACCATTTGCAACAAAATCCCATTTTCACACTTAGCCGACATTGGGGAAATGAGCTGCTACCTTTCATGGATATGAGAGGGAAACTTGGCCCCCGCAGATCACACAATCACACAGATGTCACCACACTGTGACTAGAATACACCATTGTGCACAGTGGGTGTAAGTCTCGCGGCTCAACGGAACACCCCTCTCTGGTCCAGTATGGAGCAATCCACTTGCCCTCACACTATCACCATTTCACATTAAATTCACATTTTAGTCACAATGTAAAAACACCAATTAAATTTCTAAAAGAATACTTACAAGATCCCTTTTAGCATAATTTTTTATCTACCACGTAACACAAGCCGCATATGAATATAACTCAATCTCTACATATAAGTGAATATAACATCAATCATAAGGTTACAATATTCAATAGGCCATTACAGCCATCTCATGCAAACACAAGTCAAACATACCACACACCTGTGGTGTACACTTACTACAATCCACTTACCTCCGTTTGCAAAAGTGTTATGTCCACCTTTTGAGTCCCAAAGTGTCTAGGAGGTCCCAATCTGAAATTATTAATACCCTATATCAATTACTATCCCGCCCAAGATTTAGGTCCCATAATAGGTTCCAAGTAAAAATCTCATATAAAGATTTTAATTTGTTTTGGGTCCCCATATTGGGTCCCAAGAAAAACCCTAATGGGTCCCTAATCTACAACAGTTAGGTCCCACGAAAAAACCCTAAATTATTGGGTGACAAGTCCAATTGGATAATTAATGAATAAAATCAGATTTGATTTGGGCCCTAAAAGAAGAAACCAACAACTACTTGGAATTAGGGATAACAACCCAATTCAAGAATCATCCTTAGAAACCAAGAAACTGATTGGAATTAAGGAGTAACCTATTGAAGAAACTAAGAATGAAATTAAACACAAGGATGTTGGCCAATGGGATGAAGAATCAGTACTTAAAGTGAGTAGAGTAAAGCAGTAAAGTAGGCACAATTTCCCCCTTCCACGATCCCCTTTCTCTCCCTTTTTTTTTTCTTTTTCTTTTTTTTCTTTCTTTCTTTCTCAGGATCCTCCTTTTCTTCTCTCTTCCTCTTCTTTTATGGCTCACAATCCCCTTTCTCCAACTCCCTCTTGGTCACAACTCTCTCCCTCTTTCTCTCCGTTCTTCTCACTCATGGACTCTTCTCTCTCTCTCTCTCACGATTATTTCTTTTTCCCTTCTTTCTCTCCTCTCTCACATCTCTCTTTTTCTCTCTTTTTCTCTCTTTCCTTCTCTTACGGATCTCTCTCCTTCTCTCCCATGGATCTCTCTTCTCCCCCTCCCACGATTTGTCTAATTGGGGTGGGGTCCACAACAATTTAAGAGAAAAGAAAAGAAAAAAGAAAAGAAAATTTTTTTAAATAAAAAGAAAAAGGATTTCATTTAAATAAAACCCCCTTACTACTAACAAGATTTGAACATAGGACCTATAGATAGACAAGGTACTAACCAATAAGCTAACTCATTAAGTCATTAATTAGAGCTTAACTTTAAATATTTAAGCAAGCTTAGAAAATAACATAAAAGAGATATCTATTCTAAGGTTCCAAAATTTGGGGCATTACATCCTCCCCCACTAAAAAGAAAATTTCGTCCTCGAAATTCACATACCTATTTGTCAAATAGATGCAGATACTGAGTTCTTATTTCATCCTCGTGCTCCCAAGTTGCTTACTGGATCGAATGATTTCCCCATTTTACCTTCACCAGCGGCATAGTCTTGTTTCGCAACACTTGCTCCTTGTGTTCCACTATTCGATCTAGTGCCTCCTCGTAGGTCAAATCCTTCTTCAATTGGAGTGCCTCATAGATTAAAGCATGCAAAAGATCTGGTATGTACTTTTTGAACATTGATACGTGAAAGTGGGTAATGATAGACTGTCGACAAAGTACGACTACTGTGATGCCATCCACCTTGGAGGTGGAATTACCAGGCATAAACAATACCTGGCTGGAGGGTTTTCTAATGTTGCCAAGTGTACAAAGTCCCCTTATGAAGTAAGCAAAGCAATTAGATAACACTTAAGGGGAAGTAGAGATAAAGCAAAACAGGCTGTTGAATATAAGGATAGGTTGGTTGACAATCTAAGGGATCTTGAGGATTATAAAAGATCCGATATGGAGGCAGAGGATGAAGATAAAAAACTTGCACAGGCGATGCATGTGTCAAAAGAGGAAGCAAGAGAAAAGAATGGAGAAATGAGTAGTTGAGAAGAAGTTAATTTGTAAGACCAACACATGGTGGCCCAATTATTGTTGAGCAAGGTGTTGGCTCCTCATGTCGTCCAAGTGTAGATAAGGTAAGGGCATGGATCCTGTTGGCCTTAGTAGAGCAACCAGTGTGAAGGAAATTTTTGATAGATTTACAAAAAGTGGTAAGGGTTAAGGGAAAACGAGCCCAATATTAAGTCATGAGTCATGCACCCTATAGAGAGAAGGATGAAGGCCAACAAAGGATTGAAGAGAGCTTTTAGCTTAAAACATTGAGGGAAAAAGATTGGGAAAGCAGTCTCCAGGTGGTTCCATAGTTCTATGATTCCACCCCACAATACCAAAGATCTATATTTCAAGGCTATGACTAAGGAGATTTAGGCATGTGGGAAAAATGTTAAGCCACCAATACTGATGTAGGGGGTTCCTAGGTGACTAGGTTTCCTACAAGGTTAACTAACTAGATAGGGCAAACTCAAGGGATTTGGGCTAGTTAGGATAAAGGAAGCTTAGCAAACAAGATTACATGCAAAGTAACGTGAGGCTAATGAACAAAGTAACAAAGAACAATAACAATCTTGGAAGAAAAGCACATGAACTCACTCAAGTGTCAAGGGGGAACATGAAGTTGGGAATATGGCAGCAAGCAAAATTAGGTTATAACACTAGCTTATTAAGCACCAAAAGTAGATAAAACCCCCATGCTATATGCTCTAAAATCAGTTATACTAGTAATAAGAAGACTAACAATACTTAAGGCAAACAGTGATGTAAATGAAGGTTAAACAATGGCTAAAAGGGGGTGGGTTTTGATGGAAGTAATGGAGTAAATAATGAGGGGATAATGGGGGGAATGGGAGGGTTCATTCTATACTTACCTGCTGCCCAGGTCTGAGAATAAAGAAGACAGCCCAGATTTGAAGATGGTGCCCAGCAGTAGTCCGTTCATTGAAAGGAGATCAGCAGCAGCCCAGGTGGTGATCTATCCTTGTAATATGGCCTTCGGTTGTTGCAAACAGAGGCTGCAATCGTGCAGCGGTAGTAACGGAGAATAACAGCAACATCAACAGAGGTTAATAGTAGCAGCCAAAAGAAAACAGCAGCAGCAGAGAACAGCCGGCAGCAGTAGACAGTAAACAGCAGCAGCAGTGAACATCCAACAACAGTAGACAGTAAACAGCAGCAGTAATAGTAAACAGTAGCAGTAAAAGTAAATTGGAAGAGAGGGAGGGAGGCGAGAGAAGAGAGAATTGAGAGAGACGAGAAAGAGAATGAGGGGAGGACGAGAGAGAGAGAGAGAGAGAGAGAGAGAGAGAGAGAGAGAGAGAGAGAGGGGTGGGGTTTTGCTCATTGGCTGTTTTCAATTCTAATTCATTAATTTTAAACGTGGCCCTTGGCCTTACATATATAGGAAAAGAAATACTCAAAATAGAAAGTGGCAACTAGGGATTAACCCAACATAAAAAAGAAATCTCCTAATTTAACCCAACGACTTGGGGCAAACGAGAGGATATTATTTAGTTTCCTAATTCATCTCAAAGACTTAGAAAATTAAATAAAGATACTAGGAAAATAAAATAACTAACTACTAAATCAATGGGGCCCACGCTGGTTGGCCAATCAGGACGACAGGAGAGAGAGGGAAGAGACTAGCGGCAGTCTCTCTCTCTCCTTTTTCACGCCAGAACTGGTGCAGGTCGACAGCTACAGTTTCTCCTTCTTCTTTCTTCTTCTTCCTTCTAATCTTCCAACCACAAAGAAGGTTGGGTCTTCTTCCTTCGGCTGTACATCTTGATGTCCCCATCAACTCTCCCCCGGCTTGGAAGAATTCACCTCTGGTGAATTAAAGCCCATATAATATTCAAGCAGGTCTGGGTTGAGTTGTTGGATTTCTTGCATTGTGATCCAGGTGTTGTCAATTTCCGGACTTTCACGCCACTTAACTAAGATCTCTCTAGAACCTCCAGTGTGTGTGGACACAATCTTCTCATCAAAGATTTTCTCAACTTCTTCAGTCCTTCTTGCGACCATAGGCACAGGTGGTAATGAGGTGGGGGGAAGTGGTTGGTTTGGTTCAGTAGTCTCATCAATGGTGAAGGGGAAGTCCTCAAAGTCATTAGGATAGAAAGGGGTAATGGTAGAGGTACCATGGTATGGGACAAGGTCTTTAACATTGAAAATATTACTGATCTCCATACTAGCTGGAAGATCAAGAACATACGCATTGGCACCTATCCTCTTGAGTACTTTGAACGGACCTGTGCTACGAGCATGCAACTTGCTCGCTTTTCCCCTAACAAAGCGTTACGGCTTAATTCTAACCATCACCATATCGCCCTCTTGAAACTCTTGTAGTCTTTTGTGCACATCTGCCTTCGACTTATATTGCTTGTTACTCAGTGCTATCTGTCTTCTTATACTTGCATGCAAATCATGTATATGCTGAGAAAAAGACGCGGCTGACTGGGAGGTCCTGGAACTAGACACGACTGGGATAAGGTCTATGGGTGCCCGGGGTTGGTATCCTGAGCAGATCTCAAAGGGGGACAGACTAGTGGTACGGTTCTTAGAACTATTATATGCAAACTCAGCCTGGCTAAGGACTCGATCCCAACTGTAAGGTGTTCTCCTATGAGACAACGTAATAAATTCCCTAAGCTCCTATTGACAACCTCGGTCTGGCCATCGGTCTGAGGGTGAAAAGCGGAGGAGAAACAGAGCTTCGTGCCCATCATCCGCCATAGGGTCCTCCAAAAATGACTGGTGAACTTAACATCCCTATTGGACACTGGTGAGGGGCAACCCATGGTACTTGACAGCCTCATTAAAGAAAAGTCTGGCTACTATGGATGCATCAGAGGTCTTAGAGCATAGGATGAAATGGGTCATCTTCGAGAAGTGGTCTACAACCACATAAATAGAATCAGGGCCTCTCGAAGTTTTTGGTAGACCAAGCATGAAGTCCATGCTAAGGTCCTGCCAAGGGGAATGGGGAACAGGTAGGGGAGTACAAACCCGTGTTTTGCTTTTGTTGTTTGGCAGTCTGGCATGTCCTACACTGACTCACAACTCTAGCAACATCCCTCTTCAGTCCTGGCCAAAAGAATCGGTCCTTAACGAGGGTGATGGTCTTATCTCGACCGAAATGGCCAGCGACTCCCCCAGCATGCAATTCCTAGATCAGGAAATCTCGGAGTGAAGTCCTGAGAATGCATAACTTGCTTCCTTTAAAAAGGAAGCCCTCCCTAAGTAGGTAGTTCGAGCGGTTGACTGGGTTGCCTTCACTCAAGAAAGTGAACGGCTCACTAAAATCAGGACAGGTGGGGTATTGGTCCTTGACTTGCTCGAACCCTACAACCTCTAAACTCATTGCCTGGAGTAGCACACTAGCCCGACTCCTAGCATTGGTACGACTGAGGAATATGTTTACCCGGCTCAGTGCATCTGCAGTAGTATTCTCGACACCAGGTCTGTGCTTGAGTACAAAAGTGTATTCTTAGAGAAACTCAACCCACTTGGCATGTCTTTGGTTAAGTTTCTTTTGGGCACTCAGGTATCTCAAAGCCTGGTGGTCAGAGAATAGCACGAATTCTTGCGGTAAAAGGCAATGTCGCCAATAGCGCAATGATTGGACAATCGCATAGAATTCCTTATCGTATGTGGAATATCGTTGCCTAGCTTCATTAAGCTTCTCACTAAAATAGGCAACAGGGTGGCCCTCTTGTCCTAGGACACCACCTGTCCCAATACTAGATGCATCGCAATTCACTTCGAAGACCTTAGAGAAATCTGGGAGACGTAGGATTGGAGCTTCAGTCATAAGCTTTTTAATCTCATTAAAGGCCTTCGTAGCACTCTTAGTCCATTGAAACTCCTTTTTCATGCAATCGGTGATAAGAGACATAATGGAACTAAACCGGTAAATGAACCTCCTATAGAAAGTGGCTAAGCCATGAAAGCTTCGTACCTCATGGACATTAGTTGGCTCAGGCCACTCTACAATCGCTCTCACTTTCTCAGGGTCAGCAGACACTCCCTGAGTTGACACAACAAATCCTAGGAAGATGACTTGATCACTCATGAAGGTGCACTTCTTGAGGTTGAAAAACCTTATGTAAGTGATCTAAGTGGGAAGACGGGGTCTTTCTATAGATGAGGATGTCATCAAAGTAAACCACTAGGAACTTGCCAATGAATGGTTGAAGCACTTGATTCATTATCCTTATGAAGGTGCTAGGTGCATTTGACAAGCCAAAAGGCATGACTAACCACTCAAAGAGGCCATCCTTCATCTTGAAGCCTATCTTCCACTCATCTCCAGGCCTAACCCTAATTTGGTGGTACCCGCTCTTGAGATCAATATTCGAAAAGATCGAAGAGTTGGCCATCATATCCAACATGTCATCAAACCTAGGGATAGGGAACCTATACTTGATGATGATCTTATTGATGGCCCTACTATCAACACACATACGCCAGGTGCCATCTTTCTTTGGCATGAGCAAGGCAGGTACAACACACGGGCTAAGGCTTTCCCTAATGAATTCCTTCTGTAACAGTTCATCCACTTGCTGTTTGAGTTTTGCGTGTTCTTTGGGATTCATTCGGTAATGGGGTACGTTCGGGAGAGAGGATCCTGGAACTAAGTCAATAGCGTGCTGGATGTCACGCATAGGCGGTAACTCATCAAGTAGTTCCTCAGGGAATAACTTCTCGAATTTCCTTAACAAGGGTTGTACTTCTCTAGGAGCCTCAGTGAATAAGCGTGACCTATCGGTATTACTCTGCATGGCAACTAGAGCATAAATCACCCCTGGCTCTTGACACTCTCCTTCAAATTGTTGTTGATTTAAAATGTTGATTGTTTTGGTGAGGGTGTGTTTGGATGTACTTCCCTTGTGTTCTAGAACCCTAACTTCCCTAGGGGCACTGGGGGTCAATCTGATTTTCTTCCCTTTGAACTCAAAAGACAGGTGTTAGACTTCCCGTAATTGGTGACATCCCGGTCATATAACCAGGGTTTGCCTAGGATGATGTGGGTAACATCCATCTCCAAGAGATCACACCACACTCGATCCTCATATCCTGTAAAGTGTAGGGGAACTAGACACCTCAGATTAATGGGGATAGTGGACTGATCTACCCAGGCTACCTTATAAGGCTTAGGGTGGGGTTTAGGTTTAAGGCCCATTCGAGCGACAACGCTCTTGGCGACTACATTCATGCAATTGCCGCTGTCTATGGTGACGCGACAGTTTTTGCCCTGACGACATGTGTAAGTGATGAAAATATTAGTTCGTGCCAATCATCGCTACTCTTAGGTTGTGAGACCTTACATCGCACAATGTCGAGCTTGAGGCCACCAGCCTCCTCGGTGTCCTCATCAGATATGGTCTCATCTGGTCTATGGTCCTCATACTCATGGTCCTGAAAACCCTCTTGGTCACCTTCTTCAGGGGTCTGTTCTCCCACATAAAGATTCCTATTGGGACATTCTCTGGAGAAGTGACCAAACCCGCGACACTTGAAACACTGTTGTTGCCCACTACTCTTGGGTGCTTCTCCCAAAATTCCTTTACCCCTGTTGTCAAATTGACAGTGTGGTGCAGCAGGGGTTTTTGGGAATCCAGATGAGCCTTGGGATGGTTTTCTAAATTGGGACTCCCCAGCTTGGAAGCTCTTCCTCTGAGAATAAGTTCTCATGGAGGATTCCACCTTAAGGGCTATCCTGAAGGCCTGTGGAACGTCTCGCACCAAGTGGGTTGCCATACGAGACTGAATTTCGGAGTTGAGCCTGGTAACGAATCTGGATAATGTTTTCTCAATATCCTCCCGAATATGGCTTCTAATTTTCAATTCACTGAACTTTCTCATGTATTCGGTCACAGTCGACTTTCCTTGCTTCAGGGTATTCATTTCACTCAACAACTGGAGCCTATAGGTGATCGGCAAAAATTCCCTCTTGAGCCTCTCTTGCATTTCTACCCAGGTGCTGATTGGCTCAAGCCTTAGGTTGTCCTCCTGGTACTCTTAAGTCTGTCCGTAAGTCTTAGGCGGCTCCAATAAGCTTGAACTTAGCAAATCGATAGCGGACTTCCTCTGTCATGTCATAAAAATCGAAGTACCTATCCATCTGCTTAATCTAATCCAGAAGGTTCCTAGCATCAATCTGACCATCATAGGTAGGGGCATCTACCCTAATCATTCGTTTGACATCAAAGCCCCTATCATGATGCTCATAACCCTCATCATCTCCATACTGGGTTTAGTGTCTTGGCGGTGGGCCTCAACCTACCCCGTTCCCTACCACACCCTAGGCCTTGGAAGTTATCCCCTATCTGGTCATAACCATCAGTTTGGTTATTCTTGTTTATTTCCTCAGGATTAGGGCCTCTGTCCCTAGGTTCAGTGCCAATTATGTTACGGCCTTACCGTCCATCAAGGTTTTGGACACTTGTCTCGAGGGTAGCCAACTTATCGGTAAGGGTTTGGAGATGGGCAGCTTGTGTCTCCTGTATAGCTTGGTTAGCTTGAAGGGTAGCTTGGACGGCTTTCATGAATTCAACCAACTGCTCAGTTTGGATGGAGGTGCTAGGAGGGTCAGACATATCCTGGTATGCTCTACCGCTACGAGTGGACATAAGGTCTACTCAGAATCTCCAATTGAGACAGGTAGTGAGCCCTCTCAATCTTGAGGTCATAAATCTCCCTCTCAATTATGTGCTTTTGGTGGGAATAACGTCCAATGCTATTTGGTCCCACCAATCTAAGGAAGAAAAGGGTGTCCTCTAACCTATGGAAACGCTCTCTTAATTCAAACTCGACTATGGACAAGTTGTGACGGAGACTAACCTCAAAAGGTAAGACATGTAAACAATGGACAGCAGTACCTAATTACCCTAAACCTAGACAAAACCATGCTCTGATACCAAGATGATGTAGGGGGTTCCTAGGTGACTAGGTTTCCTACAAGGTTAACTAACTAGATAGGGCAAACTCAAGGGATTTGGGCTGGTTAGGATAAAGGAAGCTCAACAAACAAGATTACGTGCAAAGTAAAGTGAGGTTAATGAACAAAGTAACGTAGAACAATAATAATCTAGGAAGAAAAGCATATGAACTCACTCAAGTGTCAAGGGGGAACATGGGGTAGGGAATATGGCAGCAAGCAAAATTGGGTTATAACACTAGCCTATTAAGCACCAAAAGTAGATAAAAACCCCATGCTATATGCTCTAAAATCAGTTATACTAGTAATAAGAAGACCAGCAATACTTAAGGCAAACAATGATGTAAATGAAGATTAAACAATGGCTAAAAGGGGGTGGGTTTTAATGGAAGTAACAGAGTAAATAATGAGGGGATAATGGGGGGGGGAATGGGAGGGTTCATTCTATACTTATCTGCTGCCCAGGTCTGAGAATAAAGAAGACAGCCCAGATTTGAAGATGGTGCCCAGCAGTAGTCCGTTCATTGAAAGGAGATCAGCAGCAGCCTAGGTGGTGATCTATCCATGTAATATGGCCTTCGGTTGTTGCAAACAGAGGCTGCAATAGTGCAGCGGTAGTAACGGAGAATAACATCAGCATTAACAGAGATTAATAGCAGCAGAGAACAGCCGGCAGCAGTAGACAGTAAACAACAGCAGTAGTGAACATCCAACAACAGTAGACAGTAAACAGCAGCAGTAACAGTAAACAGTAGCACTAAAAGTAAATTGGAAGAGAGAGAGGGAGGCGAGAGAAGAGAGAATCGAGAGAGACGAGAAAGAGAATGAGGGGAGGACGAGAGAGAGAGAGAGAGAGAGAGAGAGAGAGAGAGAGAGAATCGTTAGAGGGGTGGGGGATTGCTCATTGGCTGTTTTCAATTCTAATTCATTAATTTTAAACGTGGTCCTTGGCTTTACATATATAGGAAAAGAAATACTCAAAATAGAAAGTGGAAACTAGGAATTAACCCAACATAAAAAGGGAAATCTCCTAATTTAACCCAACGACTTGAGGCAAATAAGAGGATACTATTTAGTTTCCTAATTCATCTCAAAGACTTAGAAAAATAAATAAAGAAACTGGGAAAATAAAATAACTTACTACTAAAGCAGTGGGGCCCACGCTGGTTGGCCAATCAGGACAACAGGAGAGAGGGAAGAGACTAGCAGCAGTCTCCTCTCTCCTTTTTCACGCCAGAACAGGTGCAGGTCGACAACTGCAGTTTCTCCTTTCTTCTTCTTCCTTCTTCTAATCTTCCAACCACAAAGAAGGTTGGGTCTTCTTCCTTCGGCTGTACATCTTGATGTCCCCATCAAATACCTTATGAAATTGTTGGGCCTTACTAAAATGCTATTGTGAAAGAGGTGGATGAGTATATTGAAGAGTTCAAATGTAAGTGCCTGAATATGGAGTGACCATCATGTGTGATGGGGGGAGTGGATTGACGAGGCTGTCCATCATTAACCTCCTCGTCTATTGCGACGGAAAAACTATCTTCCACAAGTCTCTCAACGCATTAGAAGATATCATTGATGCAATTTATTTGTTCAAATTAATGTATCAAGTTGTGTGAGGAAGGACAATAGAACAAGGAAAATGATTGATTTCTTAGCTCTCGCTCTCTCGCTCTCAATAACTCCTTAGTCCAACGCACCTTTGACACTCTACCCCCATCCCCAACTCCGGCAGCGGCGTTTAGGGCTCATCAAGTCCAGGTAAGTATGCCTACTTCTACCCTGTTCCCTTTGTTATCTACTTGTCTCTCACTATTTCTCGGATCTTGCTTCTTCTCGACAATCATTTCTCACAACTCCCTCTCTCACTCCCTGACCTTCTTTCTACTCTCTCTCCCTATGATTTCTTCTCTCACTAACCTCCAATTTTCTCTACACTCCCCCAACGACTTCCTCAAGAGGTGAAGAAACTTGATTCTCTCCTAATTCTCTCTCTCTCTCTCCCTCTACGATTTCCTCCTTAATCACATGACCCTTTTGCCCCCTCCAAGCTGTCCTCTTATCTACCCCTCAATTATCTCTATCTCTCCTTGATTTTCTCTCAAATCCCTAGTATCTCTCTACTCAAGTGACTCCCTCCTCTCCATCTCCCCGATTTTCTCTCAAATCCCTATTATCTCTCTACTCACGCGACTCCCTTCTCTCCCTCTCGCTGAATTTCTCTCAAATTCCTAATCTCTCCTCACTCGACTCCCTCCTGCCCTCCAAGTTGCCCCCTATCCATTGCTCCCCGATTTACTTTAAAAAATCCAATCTCTCCCTGGTTTTTTTTTTTGCCGAAATGAAATAACTTTTGTACAATATTTCAGTCGAAATTTCGGTATTTCGGCCAAAATTTTGGTATTGTTTCGGTATCTCGCCTGTCTCGATACATTCCTTATGTTATAAATACCATATCTCGGTCGAAATTTCGACTCTGTCTCGCCTGTCTCGGTGGTTTCGATTCCATTTGTATATTTGAAGGAAAAACACCTCAACAAGCCTCTAATTAGCCACATCATCACACATTTTGACTTCCATTTGACTCCTACAAAGATCTACACATTCAAAGCTTAGGAAAGGTAAAGTTCTTTCTCTAAAACCAGGTAAAATTTTCAGAACAGTTCGATGGTTGCTGCCAAACAAAGGTGCAGCTCTAAAACAATGTCATGTCTTAATATTTTTTTATTTTTATGTTGTAAGCGT
Source organism: Macadamia integrifolia (assembly GCF_013358625.1). Lineage (NCBI taxonomy): Eukaryota > Viridiplantae > Streptophyta > Magnoliopsida > Proteales > Proteaceae > Macadamia > Macadamia integrifolia. Next base: position 440,817 of record NW_024870669.1, on the reverse strand, counting down.
GTTTATTAACCTTAAAATAAGTTACCCATCAAGTTTCAGGTCAAAATATGGCCGTTTGACCACCGAAACAGTCAACAAAAAAAAAAACACAATTTCGGCCGAAACGAAACTAAATTTCAGTTTCTGAACCCACCGAAACGAAACGAAATTTCAAACCTTGCTCCCAACCTAAGTGACCTCCTCCCTACCTACCTACCTTCCTCCTACCAACACCCAGTAGGCCAGTACCCACTACGAACACCGAAACCCCTGCACCAGCTATCCACCCCTATCTCCCATAAAAAAAATTTAATCTTACTACACCTAGCTCTCTCGCCCTCCCTCTTTCGATATCTCAGCACTGATTTGCTATTTACCTATACCCCTAGCCCTGCCACGATCAAACACCCGTGGAACGTGCAGCGCCATACTGGTTTCAGCCTTTCACATACTGTCCTGGTCTCCTCGGTTGTGTAAGGATCGATGCTAGACTACTTATTCTATACAAGGGTGAGGGCCCTCAGGATAGTAAGGGATTCCTATATTACTTTCTCGTTTATTTATCTGTATTTTTAATTGCATATTTACCATCTGGTTATTTTTTTGCTTGTTCCTGATTACACTCTAGTGTAATAGTAGGTTGCCGTGTGTATCACCTTGCGTTATGCTTGTTGCCTTGCAGCCATCTATTTTTTACGTCTTTACTTCTAGTACTTTGCGTGAGCTGCGGCTATAGGTATCACATCTTTTATATTTGCTTGTCAGTGCATCCTTACAGAGTGTCCTGCTTGGAAGCTTTGGGGTTATGTACTGACATTTATTTTTGGGTGTATATGCGTGGACTTCTGATCTTTTATTATTTACCCTGCGATATTCTATCTTTACTGCCATTTGCTGATACACTTGTTTTACTTGATAGATCTGATCTTGTATTTAATTATATCCTCAGATTACACTGTTAATAATTAAAGTGCTTTGCTTCTTTTCCCAGCTTATGACCCAAGTTTGTCTGTTTATCTATGTTTCATTAGCTTCTCATTCCTTTACCTATTATCCATAGTAGTGTATCGTTATATCTGGTTGATGCAGGATTGATTGTTTTTGGATTCCATCTGCCTCTGCCTTTTCTTGTTTGTTTATGACATTTATTTGATCTGGTTTGTTGTTTGGCAAACATTTATGCTGCCTTTTGGTGGGTATGTATTGTGCCATGCTTGTATTCGTTGAAAACAACAGTCTATTGTGCTAGATGCCTCCCCTTTTTATTGTTACCTTTCCTTTATCCTTATCTTTTTGTATTTTCTTTTATACATTTTTGTATTGGTGCATCAGGTAGGCATCCAGCATCTTATTTTTACTCAGCCAATCACCCTTTGCATGGATCGTCATATTTTCTGATTTCCTTCTTTTCCTTTGTTCTTGGTCTTGTATATGTCCTTTTTCCTTTTTCTAGGGCATCTCAAATAAACGGAACGCGGCACCATCAAACACTACAACATGTACAAAGGTGTGTTAAGAATGTGGCACAGGGGCAGAGGATTACATCTTTGCCTCTTGGAACATTGGTTCGCTGACGGGTATGAGTATGGAGCTAATAGATGTTATGTGGAGAAGAAGGATTAACGTTGCATGCATTCAAGAGACCAGATGGAATGGTAAAAAAGCTAAGATGTTTGATGATTTCAAACTCTGGTATTCGGGCGATCAAAGTGGTAGAAGTGGAGTTGGTATTGTGGTGGATAAAGACCTAAAGAATGATGTTGTGGATGTTAAAAGGGTTGGAGATAGGATTCTATCCATAAAGCTTGTGCTAGATAAAGAGGTTTGTCAACATAATTAGCTTGTATGCACCCCAAGCAGGTTTGGTTGAAAGTAGTAAGTTACAATATTGGGAACACATGGATGAGTTAATGCATGGTTTTGGTCCAGATGAAAATATTATCATGGGAGGGGACTTGGATGGTCATGTTGGTAGAGATAGGAGAGGTTATGAAGAGGTTCATGGAGGTTACGGAGTTGGGGAGAGGAATCAGGAGACCTCAATTTTAGACTTTGCGATAGCCGATGACCTACCTATTGTGAACACCTTCTTTGCTAGGAGAGAAGAACATTTGATCACCTACAAAAGTGGGCAACATACCAGCCAAATCGACTTCTTCCTTACTAGGAAGTCTGACAGATTGCTATGTAAAGATTGCAAGGTTATACCTGGAGAGAGCTTAACATCTCAGCATAATTTGTTGATCCTGGATATGTATGTCAAAGAGTAAGTCAAGGAAACTTGTCTGCCCTGGGGTAAGAATGTAAGATGGTGGAGATTGAAAGGAGAGATTTTGAGGTCCTTTGCCGATAAAGTGGTGAATCAGGGAAATTGGTATTTTGAAGGGGGATGCCAACACGATGTGGATTGAGATGACGGATTGCATAAAAAAAGTTGCTAAAGAGGTTTTAGGGTTGTCTAAGGGAACTCGGCTAGCTCCTAGAGAGACTTAGTGGTGGGATGAGGAAGTGCAAGCAGCCATTAAGCTCAAGAAAGACAATTTTAAGATTTGGCAAAAGACTAAGGAGGCCAAATATCAAAAGAGGTATAAAGCAGCCAGAAATGAGGCAAGGAAGATTGTGTGAAAGCATGGGCGAAGAAATATGAGGACTTTTACAACAATCTAAACACTAAGGCGGGGGAAAAAGATATTTACGAGATAGCTAAAATTTGAGACAGGAAGAGCAGAGATTTTGATAATGTTTGATGTATTAAGAGTGATGATGGTAGAATACTTGTAAAGGATGAAGACCTTAACAAGAGATGGGTTGAGTATTTTTGCGCCTTCCTAAATGGAGACAACACTTGGAGGAATAATAAGAGTATACATCATAACAACGCACATCATAAATATGTTCATAAGATAAGAGTGATTGAGGTTAAAGACGTCTTGAGTAAGATGAAAGTAGGTAAGACACCAAGCATAGATGAGTTAACCATCGAAGAGTGGAAGGGTTTGGGAGTGTGTGCGGTTACCTGGCTAATTGGGTTGTTTAACAAGATTATGAACACGAGAAAGATGCCTGATGAATGGAGAAGTATTGTAGTCCTAGTCTACAAAAATAAGGGTGATACACAAAGCTGCAAGAATTATAGGGGCATAAAACTTATGAGTCATACTATGAAATTATGTGAGAAAGTCATTGAGGTCCACATAAGAAGAGAATGTCTTGAGGAACCAATTTAATTTTATGCCTGGAGATTCACCACAGAAGCGATTTACCTTATACAGAAGCTCATGAAAAAATAAAAAACCTACAAGAAGGATCTTCATTGACCTAGAGAAGGCTTATAATAGAGTCCCAAAGAGCTAATCTGGCATGCATTGGAGAAGAAAGGGGTGGCTAGTATGCATGTGGACATAATTAAAGACATGTATGAGGGCGTGTTAACTAGTGTGAGATCTGTGGAGGTCATAGTAGTGAGTTCCCAATTACCATTGGGTTGCATCAAGGATTTACTTTAAGTACCTATCTGTTTACGCTTATCATGGATGATTTAACTAAGAATATTAAAGGAGAGGTTCCGTGATGTATGCTTTTTGCGGATGATATCGCCTTAGTGGATGAGACGTTGGCAGGGATTAATGATAATTGGAGATATGGAGATCTACCTAGGAATCAAGAGATCTTAAGCTAACTAGAACAAAGATAGAGTATATGGTGTGTAACTTTAGTAGATCAAGGAATCATACTGATGTGGTGAAACTTGAGGAGAGAGATTCCACAAAGTAACTATTTTAAATATCTGGTGTCAACTTTGAAAAAGGATGGCAAGATAGATGATGATGTCTCTCACAGAATTAAAGCAGGATGGATGAAGTGGAGAGGTGCATCTGGAGTGTTGTATAGGATGGATGAAGTGGAGAGGTGCATCTGGATCGATGTATTTCCCTCTCAAGCTTAAAGGAAAGTTCTACAAGACTATCGTAAGACCGGCTATGTTGTATGGGGCAGAATGTTGGGCAGTCAAGAAGTGTAATACTGATAAGTTGAGTGTTGCAAAGATGCGAATGTTAAGATGGATGTGCGTAGAAACTAGGAGAGATAGAGTGAGGAATGATAGGGTAAGAGCTGAGTGGGGAGTGGCCCCGATTCAAAACAAGCTTCGAGAATGCCGCTTAAGGTGGTATGGCCATGTTTAGAAAAGGCCTTGGGATGCTCCAGAACAGAGGAGTGATCAGATCCAGTGGGAAGGAATTAGAAGAGCTAGGGGTAGACCTAAAATTACCATTGATGAGTTAATAAGGAAAGACATGCAAAAGTTAGGCCTTGACCTCAATATGACATGTAACAAAATTGTTTGGAAGGCAAAGATCCATGTTGCGGACTACGTTTAGGTGGGATATGTGACGACCCAAGAATATGGCAAGTACCAGACCTGCCTGGGAGATCGATGAGGTGTCCCCACCAAGAATATGACAAGTATCAGGGGGTTTGGGAGATCGGTGAGGGTCTGCAAACTTTAGTCCCACATTGTCTAGGGAGAGATTATTGGGCTAGTTGATAACCTCTAGCCTCCTTAACTTGGCACAACGCGTTTTAAAGCCTTGAGGCCCATGGGCCAAAGAGAACAATATTGTGCAAGGTTAATGGGGCCGAGGCATTACAGGATAGCCCGGAGGTGTTGCATTCCCTTTGTTTCATTTCCTTTCTCTATCCATTCCCCTTTTTCCTCTTTCTTTTATCTTTCTCTTTGACTGATCCATATAGCCGACCCCATTCAGTTGGGAAAAGGCTTAGTTGTTGTTGTTGTATGTATAATGAAATTGATGATTGCATCCATACAAATTCTCAATTCTTATCCAATGGTTGTGAGAAATGGCCTATGCTAGAAGCTTAGACCGACTATTATTATGGGATTCTGCACGTGAAATTGTACTACGACGACACCATCGTCCAGGTGCATGTAGCGCCATATTCTTTAATCCCACATCGACTATTACCTTTAAAGAGGCATGGGAACGCTCATTATAAAACACAAACTTATATTCAATCCCAAGCAGAAATCCTAATCGAGAAGGGGTAGAGCGGAAGTTAGCTTTAAAAGCTGAAAAGTGGTTCACTTTTTGGGTTTAAAGTAATAGAGTAACTGGCTGTTAAATGCTGACTGACAAGTAGCTGTCTTTTTTAACTAAATTAATAAAGGCATATTAAGACCTAAGGAGTAAAATATGTTCTATTTTTTTTTTTTTTCCATTTATAAAAAACGGATCCACGTTTTAAACGAGTTGTACATGGATCCTATAACCATTCACTGTTTCTACAATATAGCATGCTACAGTTCAGCAGTACACGTATTATATGAAAAATACGGTACAATGTTTTATGTGTTTAAAACACGAATTAACTAACAATGACTAGGCCTGTGGGGCTCGTGCCATGTGTCGCACTACTTTATGACCGACACTACTCAGGTTACCTCCATATTTGAGCACCTTTATTGAAATCATTGTATCTCTCTCATACAGACTCGGATCGATGTGATTCTAGTTGTGTTGGAATGAAGACTTGATAAACTACAACTTTCATGAACATGCCACCTTCCAAATGTGCCACTTGGCATACCTATATTGTCACCAAAGCTGACTTATCCACGTGAACCTGTGAAGTCACTTTTCAAATTTCATGCACTCATCACCCGATGCTTCCACATGCTTCCAAACACGAAATATTGCTGTAATACACTGTCAAACACTGTCACATATGCCCAGATACATCTATATCTATGCCAAACTAACACGTGTCTAGTTCTCACTGCCAAATCACTGTTTGACAGTTCTGGAACTGCCAAGACACATCATTGTTTGGCATCTCCAGTTCTTTTGACACATCATCAGGCCCCATTGATGCTGCATACTTCATCTGACATGTCATCATCAAACTTGCCACATCACTTTGACATTGTCCACTGACATGTGTCTGTACTCTGTACTGATCTATGTCAGATAAACAAGACCAGTCTGACCGTCTCATTATTGCTAGTCTCACCACTGTCAGCTCATCAACTCCTCTCACATCATTGTGTGAGTGTATTGCTCAACTGACTGTGTTGACAACAATGACAAGGACAGTCCAACGTGGTATTCATGAAAAACTGGCTGTGTTGAACATTGTTGAAGCACCTCTGACTTACTAACAAGCGCACACAATGAGTTCAAATGTTGGCTCATGGGAGCTTGACTGTTCAACTCCAAAACTATTTGGAGTTTCCTTTTCTTCTTCTTCTTTTTTCCTTTTTCTTTTTTTTTTTTTTGGGGGGGGGGGGTGTTGGTGAATGTGGGGTTGGGGGTTTTCTAGTGGTGGTTCCAACTGCAATGGTGGGAACTCCACTTGTTGCAGTTCCCTTTTTTTTGTGGGGCGCTTATCTTTCTTTATCACTCGTACATACACCTACATTTGTCAAGAGCCAACACTTTATTGTGGTCCATAGACTTTCCAAAACTCCTTGCCTTTAACTTGGTTTGGTTTTGCTCTGTTTCATCATTAGTGCATCATAATTGGAGCATCTAATTCCTCCAAACCTTTAGTGGTCACTTGCTAGTGTGCCATGAGTATACCTTTTGATTCGACAGTGTCTTCAAGTCTGTCTTTTTTGTGGGAAACATTTTATCCTTGTTATTTTAGTACATTTCCTCCATTTTTCGCAAATGGAATAGGCTTCTTTAGTTAGGACTTTAGGTGCAGGGCTATGACGAGAAAGGAATTATAATCTAGATGTTACGTAAGCATATGGAATTTCGATTGGATTTACTGAAATTATCCTTTTAAAGTGTAATCTGATATCCCTAATCTTCTTCACTTGTATGCTAAGGACCAACTATGAAATCCATAATCTCATTTGATTGACTGCAGTTAATAAACTAAGCTAGTCTTCATGGCTTTGGCATATCATTTTGGTCCCGATCTTAGTCCTGAACTAAGTTTACTTTTTTCACTTGGTTACAAAATATGTTGATAAGAACACTAACTTTGGCTCTCAAGATGACGAGCATCATTGGTTGCCTTTCTTCTAAATTATATATGCAAATTTTCTTCTTTAAAAGGAGCACATGACATTTTCTCCTTAAAAACTTCTATTTCCAAGAAGACTATATGCACTGCATGCATATAGTCTTTCCTTTCTTTAAGGGCATCGGTTTCTTTTAATTGGCTTGAACTTTTCTCAACCTCAGGATTCCCCTCACCCACCAACCTTTTAATTTGTGCAGTTTAATCTTAATTTTATTTCTCATGAGCCCATGCTTTCAACTGCTGATGAAACAGGTTTAGCGAGGAAACCCAACCTGGTCTTATGGGATGCAAGGATGCAGCAAAGAGGTTGATTGATCTTGGTCTGGTCTTTACACCTGTTGAAGATGCAATCCAAGATGCGGTAGAAAGCCTTAAAGTGAAAGGCTTCTTGGAGGCGCAGAAATCGCTTCCTTAAAATAACAGCAAATACATTCACATTATCATTTTTCTTTCTGATAATAATGGATTACTACAAATGATATCTCGTAGGGAATTACTTGCTAGGGGCATGGTTACTTCACATTTTTTTTTGAAGTTCAAATTGTTATTTGTTTGAAAGATGTGGTCTTTGACTCACTCTACACACCACATTTTTTGAGTTTGATGATGCATTTCTAGCCGGCCAAGTAACTTTAATCTCTTACAGCGGTATGTGTAAGATATTGGGCCATGGACCCAGCGATGGAGGATCAATAGGGCAGGTCTGACAATATCCTGGACTCATGTTCCAAATATTCAGGTGAAAGAAATTATTATATATTGAACTAATAAAGATGTCGAGTTGAAAGAGGTAAGCCGGGTAAGGGACTATGGATGATGATGAGTGAATGGGCTGAAAGCAGTGGATAGGGGTCCCGCTACAGCATATATTCTCACTTAATCCATGCCTGCATCCCGGCTTTCCCCCAACCAAGGCTGCCCCGACCACGTGATTGATGGATGGACCTTCCAAGGGCAAGGTGTTCCTTTGTACTTTTTTTTTTCTTGTTTCTTTTTTCTGGGAGTTTTGGTTTTTATTTTTTTTGGGGGGGGGGGGGGGGGGGGGGTGTGGTTTGTCTGTGTTTTAGTGCGTGGAAAGGACGTTTTCTATTATGATTTTGATCGTTATAGCTTCTTGGTCGCCCACAACCAGTTGCTCTGATCTATTTGTGTTATACATGAGTGAGTTGAACCCTTTCTGGGTTGAGCTTTTTACTATTCATTGTCACCAACACTCCATATGCTCGAGCTTCCCTATCTTTTTAAGTCCCTTGCTTTTATATAATTAAGAATCTTTCCTTGGCTATAACGTGTGTGTGTGTGTGTGAGAGAGAGAGAGAGAGAGAGAGAGAGAGAGAGAGACGTCACACGTGCAGAGTCCCAATCATGGCCGGAGGTTCTTCTGGCATAGCAATAGCATGTCCATTAAGCGCCACAGCCCACTTGGTATAATTCTTGGTCTTCTAAATTTCTAGTACTCTTTGAACAGTCTCAACTCAGACTGTATCCTGTGTTAGTTCTCTTGTCTTCTATCGATCTATCTCCGTCCTGTCAACCCTCCCTCCTGCTGATGGGGAGAGGAGACTCATCAGCAGTCGCTGCAGCGTGTGCTGAGAATAGCAGTTCGGCCACGTGCACCCAACTGTGGTAAGCAAGCATAGCAGTTCTACGTACCTCTTCCGCATAGCTATATTGATCAATTGGGATATCGTTCTTCTTATATATTGCTGCCGTTTTTCCTTTCCTCTTTTCCTTTTGGCTCTCTAAACTAGGTCCATCAGTGGGGATTCCCTCAGAAGGTACGTGCATTTTGCGAGTGAGAGCTGCATACAGGAATTGTTGTCTGCTTCCGACTCGAACAGGGTCATCAATGGTCACGATGGCTGGAAGGTTCTTGCCCGTGATAATGACATTGAGATATCGAAGCGTTGGTCTGGTTCACTTCACACCTTCCTCAGCCGCTGGCTGCTTAGATCAATCTCCCCCCAACAATTCATCATCTTTGCCAATGCCATCGACGCTGCCAAGGTGAATTTTAGGAGAGTGGATCAGGTCTTCGTATGAGAACCTTCTCGTTCGGAACTAATCCACATAGATGGAATCCACCCAAGGAAAAACCCTATGGTGGATTCCATCTTTGTGTATCAGCCCATTCTCGTACAAGAACCTGATCCACATACACTTTGACTATAGTAATTGAAGTTTATCCAATATGGTATTATAGTGACGTCGATTAGTCACTCTAGCTACGGACCTTCGTTGGTTAATGACCAGCCTACTGAGCATTGGTAAGGCCAATGGGCATGTACTCATAAACACATCCACCTACTCACACATGCATACAATAGAGTTATTGACAGCCTCTGACTCTTGGGCATTGGCTATTCAAGCTGAAGCAGCCACCATTAGGCTTAAGCTAATGTTCGTACTCTAGCTACTTAGCTAGCCTATAATTGCCAATATATATACACAGCTGATCCAAGATAAATGCTGAGGAATTCGCATATATGATGCAAATTGTTTTACATGAAACGACACGTTTTAAAACCATAGAATCCACCTGCCAAAGCGGATAATGTATCATATATTAGATCAAGACACTTCATTGATATTAAAGTGGATGATCGATCTTGGACGGATCGCATATTCATGACTGATGAGGGCATTTCTCCCTAACCGCAGCACGGGCGAGGAGCATCCTGACCAATGCTGCACTGTTACCTTGTCAGCCCGAGCTATCACCTCGGCATCTCATCTGGTCGTGCTGCCACCTCGGCCTGACGCTGACAAGAAGGTTCCCAGAAACGTGCTCTCGCCCACTCCTACATTCAAGGAACGTAATCCCTATCCATGAGGACAGGACTCTATCCACTACACGTCATCAAGACGTCCACCCCTCCATGGTTGGCATTTCTGAGATAAGAGGGGAATATTCCCCTGGTATACCCTAGGATCTGGAATATTCCCAACATTAGAGAACCATTACTCTCGAGGACTCTCCGCCTAACAGGACTCTCCACAAAACGTCTCCCATCCTCCCTCCATCAGTAGCCTATAAATATCAAGATAAGCCTCCCTCAAAGAGGGGAGATCGATCACTTCTTTGACTGGAAAAAGCTCTCTTGAGCATCTGCTGTGGAAAGATCTGACTTAAGCATCGGAGAGTCCCCTGTCGGATCAGCCTGGCTCTCCCCTGTCCTCTCTTTTGTGCAGGTCGGTTGGAGCACCAGGAACTACAGGGAAGATCATCCAGTCAATTTTTGCCGCATCAGATTGGCACTGTCCATGAAAATAGTTATAAAAAGCTACCTAGGATCAATGCAATTAAGAAGTGAGAAGGTCGTTTCTTCTACAATAACACAAGTAAGGTCCGCTCGTGATTTACCACTTGGATGTCCTTATTCACCTTTAATGGCAAAATAGGAGAATGTCCCAGCGGAGACCCCTCCACAAGGGCCCCAGCAAGCCCGACTTGTTGCAGAAGTTACCTAGGGAGAGGGAGATCAGCGAGAGCTCAACTATCTCGCCATATCCCATCATCCCGGGTAACTCACCCGAATATGGAAGAGCAGATGCAGAGCCTGCAGCTGCAGGTGTTAGCGACAAACACGCTGGTGCAGGACTTTATACGTCAGTTTGGCTTAGCACTCCCTATGCCACCGACTGGTTCAGCTCAACCGCCTAGGCCTGTTCCAGACAGACAACTCAACGACCAATCTCTTGACAACAGTGTCACCCCTCAATCAACAACTAGGAGAGGGTTGGACAGAACATCAAGCACTGTTCATTTGGTACCACCCCGGTCTCCTACTGAGGGGTGCCGGTAAGGTCCCCTTCTCGCCCAGAATGGGAGAGCTCGTTGTCCAGCACATAACCGGAGTCCAGAGACACGTGATGCCCGAAGATCCCCACTCAGGGTAGGAAGACGCCAGCTATCGCCTCAAAGACTCACTAGAGGCATGCGTCTGCTAAGAGAAGAACGCGAGAACTCCTCCCGGAGGACAGCTAGGCAAGAACCACCCTATGGAGGTCAAGGCTCGCCTCCCAAGCCGACTAGAGGTGCACCGCCGTAAGGTTTAGATCGGCCTGGTGGTCGCCAAGACCGAGGAAGAAGCCCAGAAGATTCGAAAGGGCACGACGCTCACCGGATCACCAAGCTGAGGAGAGAAGGGACGACTTGGAGAGTCGCATCCAGTGCCTCACTGAGCGAGTAGAAGGAATGCAGAGGCAAAGGCACCCGATCGATATAACTGTAACTCCGGCACATAATGCACTATCTGACGAACTGATAGATGCCAAACTGCCCCCAAATTTTATGATACCCATTTTTAATGGATATGACGGCACCACGGATCCCTCTGATCATCTTCTATACTACAGCTCGGCCATGATAGTTCATGGTAGGTCAGACGTAATTCTTTGTCGAGCCTTTACAGCCTCATTAAAAGGGACTGCACTGGTGTGGATGTCAAACTTGTGGCCCCGGTCCATCCACAGCTATAAGGAGCTGACAAGAGCATTCCTCACACGTTTCCAAGCTAGTATGAAGCAGAAGCAAACCACACAAAAAGTGATGAACATGAGGCAGGGAGCAAGAGAGACTATAAGAGAATTCCTTGCCTGATTCACTAAGGCGACGCTGGAGGTAAAAAACCTATCGGAAGGAGTGGCGTATAGCACGTTGTGCAACGGGGGTAATGCACCCTGATCTGGTCCAGTCTCTGACTCTTGACTTGCCAGAGACAATGCCCAAGCTGTTGAGACGGTGTAATCAATACGCCAACATGGAGGAATTCTTGGCCACCAGAGGAATAGCTGACAGGGGTGATCAGTCAAAGAAGGAGAAAAAGGCCTCTAAGGCCTAGGGACGATTCTCGCGAGCCGAAGAAGAACAAAACAGATTTATCGCCTGACACAGCTGAGCCTGAGCGATATGAACTTGATCGTTCCCGAACAAACATGCTCTTAGAGATCCAAGATCAGAAGTATTTTCGCTGGCCCAGGCCAATGATGGCTAAACCAGAGGAGAGGAACCCCAATCGGTACTGTCGGTACCACCATGACTATGGACATGACACTGAAGACTACAAGTCTCTGAAAAGGAAAATTGATGAGCTCATCAAGGTTGGATACCTTAACAAGTATTTGAAGCAAAAATATGGTGGGAACTGGCCCGAGCCGAGGAGAGACGATGCCGGGCTAAGCTGAGATAAAGCCAAGCCGCTCAAGGATACAACCACAGACCAAGCTGACTTATATGATAACCAGCCCATGGGTCCAGCCATTCTAACAATCATGGGCGGACCCACGGTGGAATCAGTTAGAAAAGCCAAAGCACTTGCGCGGTTCGTATGCATCACAGAACATCCAATTAAAGCCCTCAGAACGGATCCACCCATTACATTCTCTGACAAAGATTTAGAAGAGTTGAACTGGCCTCACAATGACGCTATCGTAGTTCAATTAGTGGTGGCCAACCACCCCTTCCACAGGGTCCTAGTGGACATATAAGCCTCCGTTGACCTTATGTCCTACAAAGCCTTCGTAAAACTGGGGCTTGGCACATATGCTTTAAAGCTGACCCCAGGACCCTTGTATGGGTTTTCAGGCACGCTAGCAGAGCTAGAAGGAGTTGTAGACTTACCTGTGACCATCGGACAGGGAGCTTAGACAGCCACTACCATAACTTCTTTTATGGTCGCCAAGATCGCCTCACCCTATAATGCAATCCTTGGCCGACCTAGTCTCAATGGCATTGGGGCAATTGTGTCCACTAAGCACATGAAAGTTAAATTCTCCACTAGCAATGGAGTCGGGGAATGCAAGTCCAGCCAAAAAGAATCCCAGGAATGCTATGCTAACTTCATAAAGTCTATCAAGAAACCATGTTCGGGCCTAGCATGTATAGTAGAAATTATTAATTACCGAGATAAAAGCCTCTTGAACCGAGCTGAGCCAGTGGAACAACTGCTAATCGTCTCAATTACAGAGGCCCATCTACTATGTGAGGCATGTGCTCCTGGAAGCAGAGACAAGGTATTAGAGAATTGAGAGGTTTGCATTGGCATTGATCGTGGCAGCCAGGAAGTTAAGGCCCTACTTCCAAGCACACAACATAGCTGTACTAACTGATCAACCACTAAGAAAGTCACTTCATAGTCCCAGCGTAGCGGGACATATGGTGAGTTGGGTTGTCGAGTTAAGTGAGCACAACATTGAATTCTGATCAAGAAGCGTAATCAAGGGCCAGGCACTGGCTGATTTCTTGGTAGAATGTACATAGGGTGAAGAAGTAGCAGAGCCTGAGGCAGAGCCAAACCAAAAGTGGGAACTCTTTATTGATGGATCCAGCACCACAACAAGGAGCGGCACAGGACTTATGTTGCGAAGCCCTGAGGAATTCACAATATAGTGAGCCCTCAAATTTGTATTCCTTGTAACAAATAACGAGGCAGAATACGAAGCCCTGATTGCAGGAATCAAACTAACAAAAGTTATAATGACAAATGACCTGGTCGCACATAATGACTCACAACTAATTGTGAACCAAGTCAATGGGCAATACGAGACCAAAGAAGAGAGAACTACCAAATATTTGAAAGAAGTACGTCGTCTGGTGACCAGTTTCAACATGTTCACAATGGTATAGATCCCACGGGACGAAAATGCAGTAGCAAATGCCCTCTCCAAACTAGCTATAGCAGAACTTGGGAACTGCGCAAGCTCAGTATACTTTGAAGTGCTAGACCAACCTACCTATGAGCAAGAAGTGATGTGCAACAGTACACAGCAAGCCGAACTGAGCTGGATGGACCCTATTATGGACTATTTACGGGATGGACATCTCCCAGGAGATCAGATAGAAGCAAGAGCAGTTAAGAGGAGGGCAGCCAAATACACCATCCAAAGTGGAGTACTATACAAAAGGGCAATATTCTGGCCCCTGCTGAAGTTCCTGCCTCCAAACCGAGCTGAAGAGGCACTCCGAGAGATTCATGAAGGAATTTGAGGGGGACACATCGAAGGAAGGGCACTGACCTACAAGGTGTTGCGCCAAGGATTCTATTGGCAAAAAATACAACAAAACGTAATGAAGTTCGTCCGACGATGCTTTAAGTGTCAAGTACACACCCCGATACCGCACATCCCAACTACAGAACTTAGCTCCATAATCTGTCCGATCTCGTTCGTAATGTGGGGAATTGATATCCTAGGACAGTTGAAAAAAGGAAAGGGCGGTGTCCAATTCTTGATTGTCGCTATTAATTACTTCACTAAATGGGTGGAAGCACGTCCCCTAGCCAAGATCACTGAGTAGGCAGTAGAAAAGTTAGTAAGGGACGACGTCATATACCGATACGGTGTCCTAAAGATACTGGTCACAGATAATGATCAGCAATTCGACAATCAGAAATTCAAGCTCTTCTGTAGTAATTTTAATATTGATTTCTGAAACACTGTTGTAGCACACCCACAATCGAACGACCAGGTAAAAAAATCCAACCACATACTTCTAGATGGAATAAAGAAGAGGCTGGACTAGGAGAAGAAGAATTGGGCAGACCAGCTACTCAGTGTACTTTAGGCATATCGCACCTCAACTTGGACCCCCACAAAGGAGACGCCATTCCAATTGGCATTCGGGACTGAGGCATTAAACTCCATGGAAGTGACTCAAGCCTCGTTCCGATCAACAGCGTTCGAAGCGTCACAGAACAAGGCAGGGCTCCAAGCAAATATCGACTTCATACACGAAGTTCGAGAAGAAGCTCTAGTGCGGAATAAAACTTACAAACAAAAAGTCAGGCAGTTCCACAACCAAAAGGTCAGGCCACAGGGATTCATAGTAGGTGACTTGGTCCTCATAAAAGTAGCTGCAACAGACCCAAGAAGTGAAGGCAAGATAAACCCGAACTGGGAAGGCCCGTATGTAGTCTCCAAAGTGGTGCATCCCGATACTTAACACTTGCAGACTCAGGGGGGTACAGCTATACCAAGAGCATGGAATGTTGAAAATCTCAAAAAAATTTACCAGTAGATTGTAGATTGCATCGAAGTCCCTTAGACTGGGTGTTAGTCTTGTAGATTTTATATTTCAGCATCTTAGTTTTCATATTTCAATTAATCAATTTCATTCACGGAGCAGATTAGACTCTATTTCGAAGCAATGTATTTGTCGCAAGCCCATGCCACACATCAATAAACTATGAAGCTTCTCTCAAATATCTGACTCTTCTAAGGCATAAAGATCGAGCTCCAACTCGGCAGCATCTAAAACCGAGCTCCAGCTCGGCACTATTAAGACCAGACCCTAGTTTGGCAACTTAAAGACCTTAACATCTAAGGTATGAAGACCGAGCTCTAGCTCGGCACTACCAAGACCAGACCCTAGTTTGGCAACTTAAAGACCTTAACATCTAAGACATGAAGACCGAGCTCCAGCTCAGCACTACCAAGACCAGACCCTAGTTTGGCAACTTACAGACCTAAACATCTAAGGCATAAAGACAGACCTCCAGCTCGGCACTACCAAGATCAGACCCTAGTTTGGTGACTCAAAGATAGTCTAAGGCATTAAGTTTGAGCTTCAACTCGGCATCAACTAAGGCCGAGCTCCAGCTCGGCACCATAAAAACCAAATCTAGGTTTGGCATCTCAAAGACCGTCCAAAGCATTAAGTTTGAGCTTCAGCGGCATTGCTGCTGCCCAAGTCTAGGCACAATGCTTCGCAATACTGAGATACATAAGACTAGATCAAGCTTAACCAAATAATAGAACTACCTTACAGAAATGGATGAGGCACAAGAAATGAAGAATTTTTTTTCATTAATAAAGGAGGGAAGAAACCCTCAAAAATTACATCAACTCCCAAAGGGGATTTTTACATAAAAAAAAAGGAAGAAGAAGAAGAAAAGAAAGAAGTTTACATCACTCCCGCAATGGGGAAAAGGGAAAAGAAAACATTAGTATTGCAGAAATTGGGGGGCTGGCTCAAGAGGGAGAGAGGTGGTTCACTTGGTTGCTTTAGGGTCAGCTTGAGTCACCTCTTCACCAACCTCGGCCTAACCGACGAGTTGCACTGAAGGAGTTGGGGCAGGAGAGCGCTGCTCATATTCAGAAAAGTCATAATTTGGCGTCTTGCCAAGGACGAACTAAATGGTGTGTTCCGAGCCTACCTGAAATGAAGAGACATTGACGTCAACTATCCATTTCTAGCTAACTTCAGAGTTCAGCCACCTCTCAGCAGCAACCTCATCGCTTGACGCCAGCTCGGTCTAATGCTTCTTTTTCAGCTCAGAAATCTGAGCTAAAAGTTCAGCTTCTTTCCTTTTGCTGGCCTCATTAGCCTCAGCCAGCTCACTTTGGAGTACATCCTTCTCCTTAACAAGGCAGCTATTGATCCTAAGCTGCTTAGCAACCTCACGCTCCTGCTCGCCAGCTCTCTCCTCGTTGTCTCTCGCTTTTTGCTCCTCAGATCGGGCCTTTTTCTTCTCACTCTCCAGCTGACCCGTGGCCATCTAAAGCTCCCCCCGGAGAAGCTTTACCTTGTCGTCTGCCTTGGCACGACCAACAACCATGTTCTCGAACCATTGAGTAGCCTCAACCGCAAAAGAAAAACCCTACAAGGATCCAACGGGGTCATGAATACCTAAAACTCAAGTAAGCACAAAGAATGAGAGGAAAATACTTACGTCACCCATTCGAGCGTAGACCTGTTCCAAGAAGTCAATATCAGGAAACTTCCTTACACTGGCAATGTCCCTCTTGGGACGACTATGACGGCACTAAACCTGAGCTGCAATGGGGTCCAACACGGTGTCGTTCTCCAACAGGTCCACCCAGGGATCCACGGGCTGCTTTCCCATTCGGGCCACCTGGGGAGGGTTGCCCTACTGCACCTCCTCCACCGGCGAATGCCTCCTCTTCTGGCTGTCGGTGCCTGCCCTACTCGGTCA
The DNA here is from genome assembly GCF_013358625.1 of Macadamia integrifolia. Taxonomy (NCBI): domain Eukaryota; kingdom Viridiplantae; phylum Streptophyta; class Magnoliopsida; order Proteales; family Proteaceae; genus Macadamia; species Macadamia integrifolia. The sequence goes on along the minus strand of NW_024870669.1, from coordinate 423,850 downwards.
AGCGTGACGGTCTACCCCGGTGCCTTCTCTCCAGAGCCCATTGGCTCCTTGCCTTTCAGAGAGCCCAGAGTCCCGTGCCGAGCTGAATATTGGATTGGGAGGGGATCTCTTTCCCTGGCTTGCCCCCCACTAATAAGCGACGAGGCCTTGTTACTTACGCCAGGGGGACGGGTGACCTTCGCACCAAGGTTTACGCTCTCCGCTGCCTTGCCCTTGTCGACAGTCTTCTTGGCGACCTGCTTGGTCGCCTCCTTCTTCCTCGCCTCCGCTGCCGCCGCAGCAAGGGCTTTATTGTCGACCTTCACATTAACCACTGCAAGACAAGAAAGAGCCGAGCTGGATCAGTAATGGAAACAAGCTAAAACGGAAAAAAACCGAGCTGAACCACCATAAATTGGACTCGATCGGACCCTCACCAGGGACTTCACTCAGCTCCCACTCTCGAAGGAAGCCTTCATCCTGCAGCATGCGAACATCCATAGCCTCTCCACCCAAACACATCTGATATTTTTGAAGGTCAGCTGGGGAGAGCTTGGGTGTTTGGTTCAGCACAGAGAGGGTGAGCTTGACCTAGCTGCTCTTGAAGGGGTTCCCCTCCATCGCCACGTAGAAGTACCTCTCCTTCAATTTCTTCACCGAGGAAGACATGTTGAGGAACATCTTCAGGTTGCTGTAAGGACTGTCCCTCTCCCTCTTGGTAAAGTAGTACCACCTTGAGGTGTGCCTCTTCATCAAGAACATCTTTCGAAGCATTGCGGTCTGACTCAGCTTCGAGACAAACACCTCAAAGCCAAGAACAGTCCGCCATGAGTTCGGAGTCAGCTGGCTAGGAGAGAGGCACCAATGATCCAGAACCGAGCTGACCAGCTCGGGCACAGGAATCCTTAAGCCGCTCTAGAAGGCGACATCGTAAAGGGCCACCTCATCCCTAGAGGCGTCCACCTGTTTATTCTTGTCTGGGACGCACATCACCACGTAATCGGGAATACCGTATAGACTCCGGATCAGGTCAAGTACCTTGGGCATCAAGATGTTTGGGGTATTGACCGCAGTTTTCTTCTCTCTAGAGGAGGAAGCAGAGCCTTCCCCCTGGGACTCTGTCAGGCAGCCTCAGGGACTTCGACACCCAAGGGGCTCGCATCCAGAGTGCCTGCTGCCGCGGCACTGGGGGGCTGAGCTGGGGCAACCAAGCCAGCTCCACCCCTGGTCGGGACGATCTCAGGTGAGCGATGCACGATCGAGAAGTCAACAACATTTAATGCTCTATCTGTTCGAGCCAAACTGCTAGAGCGGGGGGCTGGTGATCAGGGCGTTTCTCCCTAACCGCAGCATAGGCAAGGAGCATCCTGACCAATGCTGCACTGTTACCTTGTCAGCCCGAGTTGTCACTTCGGAATCTCACTTGGCCATGCTTCTACCTTGGCCCTCCATCTGTTCGAGCTGTCTCCTCGGTATCTCACCTGGTCGTGCTACCACCTTAACCCTCCATCAGCCCGAGCTGTCATCTCGACATCTCATCTGACCGTGCCGCCACCTCGGCCCTCCATCAGCCTGACCTGTCACCTCGGCATCTCACCTGGCCGTGCTGCCACCTCGGCTTGACGTCGACAACAAGGTTCTCAGAAACGTGCTCTCGCCCACTCCTACATTCAAGGAACGTAATCCCTATCCACGAGGACATGACTCTATCCACTACACATCCTCGGCCTGACGTCGACAACATATTAGTTTTATTTAGAATCTGCTTTTTTACTGACTAAAAGAAGAACAAATTAAATGCCCAAAAAATATAGAACAAAGAGCATTCGTGACCGATTCCAAAGTAGTGGGTTGCAAGAATCAGCATTTATCGGATGATTCCAATTTGAATCAATCGATTTTGCTTATTCCGGTTTGATTTCAAATATATTCCATGATCTATAACGCAGACTGTTTCGCAAAACGAAACAGATGATTTAAAACTAACTAGGAGTTGATTAGCTGGCCTTTTTGACTCTCTCTCTCTCTTTCTTTCTTTTTTCCTTAAATTACAGTTGGATCCTGCGGGTTGGCTGCCCAAGTGCTTTGTCAATCGACTCAACACCAAGTTGGTTTTGATGATCGACAATCCTAGGAAGCTAGCTCAGAGCTAATCCCATTGATGGTGACATATGATGTACTTTTAAATGATAAATGGATTTTTCTTTTGGCAATTTAATTACAGTTTTGTAGTGATATAATATTGTTATTCCATTGTGGACAGCGGTGGCAGGACAAAATTTGGCAGCTGCCCAGGTTGCAACCAAGTAGTTGTTGCCTTGCTTGTAGTCAATGAAATGAAACCTGGAAGAGTGCTTTTGAAAATAATAAAACTTAGGAGGATATCTGTGGTCTTAATGGGGTAAGTTAATAATTCTATTTCATTGGCTGGCAATAGGGGTTGTAGCCAAATAGCTGCAACTCAGGCAGTAGTCAAATTTCTTTTACAATTTGTCATGTCAATGATATATTTCACGTTTTTTATTTATTCAAAATACAGTTTCTTGTTTTTGAGTATTATAATGATCTTTTTAATCTCAAGTTTGATGTGGTCTGATGCCTTTAGGTTAAAAATCTTCCTCGTAAAGAATCTAAATCTGAGGTTTCCATGTGGTGTGGCAAGTGTATGCAATCTTATGGTTTTATTTACGAGTGCATTTTCTTGTAACTAAAGTGGCGAACTAAAATTTTGAATTGTAATATTTTTTTTTCTTTTTTTTCTTTTTTTTCTTTTTTCTAACGATACAATAGGTGAGACAGGAAGAGATGGGGGATAAGATACTCCTAGGAGCCCACATCCTACTAGCAAAGCTCCAACTAACTGCACTTATTGTGGTCTTCATTGTATGTATATTAATAAAAAATAAAAAAATCAGCATACTTATTGTAATATTTTTTGATGACCCTTATCTTATTCATAATAAATATTTTAATCAGTTTAAAGAGATTTTTAAAAATATTTTGAAATTGATTTTATCATTATATCATTTTCAATAATTGTTCTTATCTTGCGTGCTCTTCGAGTGCATTTGTGGTAGGGTTTTATCTCATTGAAAGAAGAAATATATTATACTATGAGAGTGGGGGAAATAAGGGTACAATTTTTAGCTTTAATTACAACAAGAATTCCTCTTTATCTAAGGGAAAAGGCTGGGCATGCTAGTGGTTTACCCAAATCCGTCTCTCCTCCTCCCCTTATAAAAGTCCCTAATGCCCTCTCCAATCCCAGCCCTCCCACTGGTTGAACCACTAGCTCCAGAAATACCGGCAACATACCCAACCTCCTATCAAATTTTATTATTATTCAATGATATTTATCCTCCTATGTATGCCTATGCACCCCATTTGGTAGTTCTAGTTTTTTCAATATTTTGTTTTGTCACTTAACAAACATTGTTTGGCTGAAACTTAACATGCAAGGAGGGAACCTTGAGACCTACAATTCCACCAAATTTCAACCGCATCGGCATGACAGAATTGCGTGTAGACTAGTAAGGTAGTATTTTCTACGAGGACCAATAAACCTCAACCCAAAAAAAAACAAAAAGAACAAAATCACAAGTGCTAAGGTGCATTTGGACCCATCGATGTGTAAAATTGCTCCTTGAACGTTGAAATATATCCATGCAGTCACGTGGAGATGAAAAGAAGAAGACTGAGGATAAACAGGACAAGCAGGAGATTTGTAGTTTTGTTATATGAGGCATCATTGTTTTGGATAACATGCCAATTTAAAATATAGTTATTTCTTGATGTCACCTATGTGTGAATTTAAAAGTTATAATCTTCTTTTGATTGTCATTTTGTTTTATTCTTAAAAAAATCATAAAATTAAGGGTAAAAAGAATTCAATAAAAAATTAAAGATAAAAATAGATTTTAACTTGGGTAAAATGAATTCTATCTAGAAACGTCACCTACGCCAACGCCCCAGACAATTAGAAAATATGCAGCATCGACTATAAGGGACGTGTTCCCGAACTTGATTACCAAGCTTGGTTACAACAAGATTTTTCCTTTAAAAAATATATATATATATATATATATATATTTTATTATTATTATATATAAGTTCCATGGGATTTCTTTGGGAAGTTGGAAAAAATTTTCAAATCAAATACCAACTCGTCTTTGGAGCCCTATTGCAACACAAGAACCTGAGAGGCATGATTTGTTTCTCGAGGAGAACTATAAACAACCCAAAAATTTAACCCTTTTTCTCTATGGATAACCACTCCTTTTTCTTAACCAGCTCCCCTCCCTTTGTTTATACAGGGGAAATGGTTGTCCGATGACTCTAGTCACCCCTCTCACTCTGATTTTTTCTTGTTTTTTTAACCATCATCTAACCCACCACCCATGTCCTCAACTACGTCCAAGTCCATGTCCAACCAACAAAAATGCTGGTTTTCATTTCCTGGTGAGACATGGCAATAATAGAGGTTCTACTTAAGAAAACCAATGTATATAATTACCTCTATATACGCAATCATAGCGTACCCAAAAGAATTTCAAGCATTTAGAAGACCGATATGGCTTAACCCATCCCCATTTGTGCAGATAGGGTACCTTATGAGAATTGACTTCTTCTGTACTGTGAATTTGCCTCCCACAGACACGGAAAAATCATCATACATGTAGTAAAGGAAGTACAACAACAACAACAAAGCTTAGCCTTATCACAACTAAATGAGGTCGACTACATGGATTCACAAAGCAAAAAAAAAAAGGGATCTGCATTCCTCATAGGAGCAATAGTAATGCACAATAAAGGGCTTACTAGAAACCACTGCATCTTTCACAACATTTTACCCAACTATTATCAGCTATTGTGTAATACATGCAAGGAGCGCAAGGAAAGCAGTCTACTTAATTAGTGGCTTTTTGACAAAAGCAGATCTGCTTAGTAAGTAAATATCTATGCTCAAATATCCTCTGTGATAATGACAAAACGAAGAGAAAGTAGAAAGAATCATTAAAGCCCACTCCCTAAATTGCTCTAAGAGAACCTGATCAATGATCAGAAAGTAAATAACCACTATATCAATTGATAAACACTAAACAATCACCATAACAATATAGAGATTAGACTAGTATTTCAAATTTTTTTTCCCCCTCAAGCTAATTGTTACAACTGCTTATCCCAAAAGCTCGAGTTGGTAAGAAAGGGCCATAGCAATATATAACACGTTACAACAACCCCCCCCCCAAAAAAAATAAAAAAATAAAAAAACAAGTGCACATGCAGGCCGACACACATAGCTCTGCTCGTAACACCATCATGTGGCAACGAGGGGGGCACAATCAACATGTAGGGGCAAAACAACATAAAACACAAACCCCTCTCACACTTACCAGGGATTGAACACCCGATCTTCCGTCTCTAATACCATGTTACAAGCTCTTATTCCAAAAGCTCAAGCTGTTAAGTGAGGGCCACAACAATGTATACCAACACATCACAAAACTAATTAGCCCATTAAAACGAAGAAAAGAATGGAAGGCTAATTACCATTACCATGTCTATGATACAATTGGTTTTCCATAGGAATGATGCCTCTAGAATGCACAAGACTAGCAAATTTTCAAAGCACAGAGCTTACTCATGAAGTTGGAAGAGTGGACAACCAAGGGAGCAACTTTTTATGGACGAGGTCAGGCCTGTCATCATGGGGACAGTGCCCTACACTTTCCAGAACACAGAGGCTTACATTTGGCAGCCTAGATGGCAAGGAAGAGAAGTATTTCCCTACAGGCCCATCCAGAGGAGTAAATGGATCTTGATCACCCCATAAAACCAGAACAGGGAGAGAGATTCTTGGCATTAACTGCACTGGATTTGGTCCAGGTGGACCTGTCACAATGGAAATGAATGCATCAAGTGCCCCTTCATCATCAGCTGGTCTTTTGATTATCTGCATTTTCAAGAACACTCAAGCATTTAGTCACTATGACTAGTTGTTCAATATGAATATTAAAGCGAAGTATTAATTTACCTCCACCAGATCATCATCAACAGACTCTTTATTTCCATATACAGACAATAAGATGTTCCTCAGACTCCCTCTGTACCAGCACAAGCATGAGATTTCTGTGTTCAGCCACTGCAGGTAGGATATACAACAAGGAATAGGCACTTACCTCTGCTTGACACGTTCAAAGATTGTTGACGCGATGCCCTTTTGCTTCAGCAATAAGTCAAACAACCAAAGCAAAGGCAACAACAGTTTGATTCTCCAATCATCGACAATGGCCTTATTGTTCATGCCACCAGCACAATTTAACAGCACAAGCCCTCGAACCAGGCCATGCCTTGATTCTGATTTCAGAAAAGAAGACACATAAAAGAACATTGGCATATTTCAAGAATCATGAGCAGTACAATGTGATCCATTTACAAAAAAAGTGAACATTCTTTTCAGTCAGAGCCTTTCGAAGATACCTGTGGCAGCTATGACACAAGCAAGGCTTCCAACAGAATTTCCCATCAGCACAGCAGGATTCCGGATGATTTCATCCAAGAAATCCAGGATGAGCTGTTCACATAAAACAGGTGGATTAGCAGAAAAGAAGAAAGTCAAAAAGATGAAGGAAACTTACAGATAGATAAAGCCCCTAATAGGGCATAATAAATCACATACCTGAGCCCATACTTCCATTGTATAAGCAAATCCTGCTGGCTTATCCGAATCACCAAAACCAATAAGATCAATGGCATAAACAGTGCAACTTTGAGATAGCACCCTGATATTCCTAACGGCTCCGTAAAAAATAAATAAATAAATAAATCAAGGATGAACTTTGAAGGGAAAGGCATAGAACAGTACCACAAAAGTAGATGAAACCAAGGTACAAGAAGCCCATAAAATGACCATAAGAGAATGTTATCAATTTTCGATCTCCCTCGGTTGAAGTGTATGGAAACTAAATTGAAAAATTACAAATGATATGAACAGTAAACCAAAACAAAAAAGTAGGAAAAAAACAAATAATGGCTGTTCAACAGGAGAATCAATTGACAAAGAAAAGGGCACTCAGATAGAGAAATCAATCAAGCAAGGAGGTGGGAAGTGAGACAAATCAAGAATGGTCTGATAGAAGTCATTGAAGGCTGGGTTAGGAAGGGAGCACAGAAGGTAGATAGAGGAGAAACTCTTTTTTTTTTTTTTTTTTTTGGGGGGGGGTGGGGGGGTGGGGGGGGTGTGGGTTTGGGGGCAACTTAAACTCATGCTCAACATACACAAGAAGATTTATGGCAGCAGAACTTGGGTGCCACTAAGCTGCAACTTGGGACAAGGACTCATGACATTATTAAACAAGGTAAGATCAATACCAATGCATGAGAAGGAAGAAGAAGGAGAAAGAGAGAGAGTCGTAGGAGAGAGAAACCCTTCCCATGACTTTGAAAAAGTGTATATCATGGGTAGGGTAAGTGTATATTAATAAGTAATAAGTGTTATTACTCTATAGAGTCGTAGCAGAATACAAAAAGTAGCTTAATGTTAAACCAACAACACTACCCCAAGAAGATCAAACACCACCATAAATGGTGAAGTGTCACCACATATACTAAATGTCACCACACACACACAACTAAAACCTTAACACTCCCCCCCTTAAGCTGGAGCATAGACATCACCAATGCCCATCTTGGAACAACCAAAAAAGTTGGATGAAACAAAGCTTTACTGAGCATATCACTATGTTGATTCACAAAAGACAAATGGAGTAGAAATCAGTTTCCTCATTACTACATCCCTCACAAAGTGAGGGTCAACCTCAGTATATTTGGTCCTCTTGTGGAAAACTGGATTGCTGGTAATGTAGATGAGCCATTTGATTATCACAAAACATAGTTATAGGTTTAGTCACCAGAAACCCCAACTCTTGAAGAAGTGATTTCAACCACATTAACTCAATTGCAGTTCAAGCCATAGTTCTATACTCAGCCTCAACACTAGACTTTGCTACGGTATTTAGCTTTTTACTTGTCCAAGTAAAAAGGTTAAAAGGTTACAACTAATAAAAGTACAATAACCTGCAGTAGATCTTCTCTCACCTTCAACACCGCCCAGTCAACATCAGAGTATCAAACCAAATCAATATGATTATTAGTTCTATAAATAAGACCTTTCCCTGGAGCACCCTTAAGTTACAGCAAAATCCTACAAGAAACATCCCAATGAACCTTCTTAGGTGATTCCATAACCCAACTTATGACGCCAACAACAAAAGCTAGTCAGGTTAGGTAACAGTAAGATAAATAAGTTTATCCACAAGTCTCCTATATTGTTGCTTATCTATAAGTTCCTCACAATTATCTGCCCAAACTTTTGATGTGGGTCCACAGGCGTATCAATAGGCATGGATGCGAGCATACTAGTCTCAAACAAAAGATCCAACACATACTTCCTATGAGAAATGCTAATACCCTTCCTACTCCAAAGCACGTCAATCTCAAGAAAGTGCCTCAAAGCACCTAAATTTCTCGTTTGAAAATACTGATGCAAAGAAGACTTCACCTCCACAATACTAGATATAATAATATCATCAACATACAAGATCAACACAACCACCATGGGTCTCAACAACGAATAAAAAATGAATGGTCAAAATAACACTTGGTGAATCCACATCCAGAATCAATAGAATTGAACTTATCAAACCAGAATTCAGGCAATTGTTTCAACCCATAAATCTCCTTGTGCAATTTGCAGACTTCATAGCATTCTCCCCAAGAGCAACATACCCACAAGAGGTTGCTCCATGTGAATCACCATATAAAAAAGAATTTTAATATCTAATTGATATAATGGCAAATCAAAATTAACTGCCAAAGAAATGAGCACCTAAACAGATTTAGATGAGCAAACACGAAAAAGCCTCAAAATAATCAATGCCATAGTTCTGAGTTTACCCTTTAGCAACCACACGGCTTTCAACAAATCCATCGGCATTATACTTAAAAGTGTACACCCAACAACACTTCATCTTTAGCCGAAGGTAAATCAACCAAGGACTATGTCTGGAAAGAAGTTAAGGCATACATCTCCACATCCATAACTGACGAATTATTTGTTATAATAATAATAATCACTCTTATAATAAATACGAATTCCTTCAAAATGATCTTGTTAGAAAATACGAGAATTATTTGTTATCAACTGTGAAACTAACTTCGTTACTCGAAATATTATTAGCTATTAAAGGAAAGATGTTTAATAAAAAAAAAAGAAAAAAAAAAAAAAAAAAAAAAAAAAGAGAAATCAGAAGGAAGAACAATTGTAGTTCGTAGGACGTGGAAATCAACGAACGGGTTTTGGGGATGTGAATCCAACCTGCGCCAATGGGCGATAGAAGCTCCAAAGCCATGAACGAGAAGAAGAGGAGGTAAAAGGGAATGATCTTCGGGTTGGACTCCGTCTCCACCAAGTGGAGGAGAAGCAGGATGAACAAAGTAGTTGATGACGTGGCCCTTCCATCGCCATTTATTGCACCTCTGCCTTATCTCATTCACGTCTAATACGGTACTACTGCTGCTGCTGCCGCCGCCGCCGCCGCTGCCGCCTTCGCATCTAATTGGAGACGCACACGACGACAGAGAATAATTTATTATGAAACGCTGATGAGGGAGAGAACTTGGTTTAAAGCGATGAAGTGCCTGCCTTACACTACCTGAATATGAGGGACTGAGCAGACGAAGATGACGAGATGAAAGAGGAAGAAGAGTGGGCGTTGCTGGGAAGAGCAATGTTGGACTTGGAGCACGAATTGCTGTGCCCTTCACCATTTTCCTTATCCTAATTTAAATTTCAACTTTGAACTTTCAAGAGACAATTAATTAAAAGCACACTAGTGCCGTTTTTTTTAAAACGGTAGAAACGTAAATGTTCGTGTTTTAAGCAATGGGAATGGAATTGAAAATATTTGATAAATCATATTTTTTAAAGTCAATAGTAATCCGTAAAAAAATGATTATGAGTCGTTTTAAAAACGATGAAATAAGTTGGGTTATTTCTTGAATTATAAATAGGTAAAAATTTCAATTTCTGAAAACAACTGAAACGAAATAATTTTATCAAACATTTTTTATTTCGTTTCTATCATTTCTAAACATAGAAAAAACAGAAACATGTTTCTTGAAACATTATTAAACGGGCCTACTTTACTGTATCCAAAAAATAAAAAAAAGGTTTCATGGAAAAATACGAAACTGAATGGTGTCCAACGGATTCCGATCCATTTTGGATCGGCTGGAATCGGTCAGGTCAACCTCTGCAACCCTCCCTCCCTCCCTACCTCCCTCCCTCTATTCCTACTTCCCTTGCCCAGTACCCACCCCCTCTTGTGTCTTCAACTGTCCCTACCAGTCCATTGCCCTCTTTCCCTGCCACCTGTCCAATGTGCCCACAATGCATTGGACAAACAGGCCACGTGGTCACCATGCATGAATTTGCAGAATTAGTTCAGAATGACCGATTCACTACTCATTCAATTTCTGAAGCGCAAATCAGGAGGAAGGAATAGTGAATTAGATGCAGCCGATTTTCGATCTGATTCTGATTTTTAGAACCATGCCCCTATCCCTAAATCATATTAACATATTTTTTTGGCATGTATTTTAACCAAAAACACACGACCCAACCCCACCAAAGATGAAACATTGTACTTCACCATTATAGGGGTACTTTCGTCAAATCTTTTTTTTTTTTTTCGGGACAATAGAGATGTAAAAGGATCGAATACTACCTGATGTATCATTATCCATACTCAAATTTTCAAAATATTATCTGTATTAAATCAATTATTCAGTTGAAAAGCATAGTTGAAAACCTAGATTTTGACTAGGAAGAGATTCCTGAATAGGGTCAAAATTTTGAAAAACCTTATCAAGATTTGTATAGACTCCGCTATGGTGAAAAATGACAAAACTTGATCATGAATCATCAAGTCAACTAAGACTTGCTTTTTACGAGTCACAATCAATTTAGCAAGCCTAATTATATTTTAAAGAGCAAGAGAACGCTACCCATAAACATAAGTGCACATCAATAGATACGGCCAATGGGAAGTTGTGCAGTCCTTTCACACCCGCTATGTCTAGGCGTACACACAAGAAAAAATGTATATATAACATGAAAAATAAAACTAAGTCATAGTTGACAACTTGATTATTGAACATGTTTGCAATAGTATAAACTCTAATTTCAATGGTAAGTGATTTCGCTTTTCTAATTTTTTCATATATATATATATTGATATTATTATCAATTTATACATATTTATTATATTTAATACAAAATGACTCACTTGACTAAGTTTGACTAGGCCAAATCATCAAATTTTCTGAAAGAAAAATCAAGTAAAAAAAAAAACCTGATTTTCCAACTACCTCAAAAGTCTAAAGCAACTCTAGACTTAAAATTCCATTAGTTTATCAGATGTCACGCAATTGAAGATATCTGTTCACACTGGCAACAACTAGCTCTCTCCGAATCACACCCACTGGTTCCTTCTCTTATTTCTATTTCATCATTAGCGAAAAATAATGGAAAAAATTCTCCTTTACTAAAGCGTAGAATTCATCTACCATCTTAGGGTCATTAATGTCTTTTCGATTTTCAACCCCTTAAAGTACGAAGTCAATAATAGCCTCCACCCCTTGCGCAAAACTCTCTCGACACCATCTGAAAGCCGCGGTCAAGGGAATTCCCTTCACCGTGGCTCAAGGAAAACTCGCCCAAAAATAATTCAGGGCAAAGGGCTGCGAAAATCCAGATTTCTAGTCATTCCTACAGAAATCAAAGAGAGAAACGAATGAGGTTCAATGGGTTCGAATCAATCTGAACTTTCAGAATCTACCGGTTTTAAGACCCGATAATCAGTTGAAAATCAAGGGCTTTTGGTACCTTGATAGTGTTAGAAACGACTTTTGAGGCTGAAGTCAAGTAATTTCTTGCCTAATCAGTTTTCTCTTCGGCAAGAGGAAGGCTCCCACAGCCCCAAGCACTGGAGGAAATGAGAAAAGGCAGAGAAGAAGAAATGACGAAGGGCCCCACAGCACAGCAAGAAGATAGTTGGTCGTCTGGTCTCTCCCATCTCCAGACCCTTGAAGATGGTGGACGACGAGCCGAGGAGGAGGTAGCAATGCAGTGGAGAGAGACTCTACGGTCTTTGTGGAGTTGGAGGAGAAGGGTTTTATAAAGTCCTATTTGAAATTACGTAATCCCTGCCTCAAGATACGTACTATACAAAACATTAACTATGAAACTGGGTACTGAATCACCACCTGTACAATATAAATGTAGACGCCATCATGTGATCAGACTAAAGGAATGATACAACAGAAATATGGAACCTTAGAACAGCAAACACCTGATGATTTATCGCTTCAAACACCAAAACACGAAAGATGTGCAATGAAAGTCGTTTGGCCCTGGAACCCAGGCTGTAGCTTGTTGAGCACAAAAATCAGTGTTCCATGAGACCCTGCCCTTGGTCAAACCCACCATCAATCCATCCTGTAAGCCCAACTGTGGTACTTCAGAAAAGCTTGCACTGCTTCCTTGATAGCCAGATTTGGAACCAGCTGGTGTTGCTCAAGTGGTTCCCGAGTGACTGGATCAAAATTGCCAACCTAATTCAAAGTTGAATTAAGAAACCCACAAGGAAAAGCATTGACCATATTAAGAAAATGCACCTAGGAAACTGGAAATCACCTTCTGAAGATGATCAATGATCACAGCCCTCTCATATGTTACTCCACTTGGAGTGATGACGGGATCACGAAAGATATCAAGAGTGATTTTACAACATAGGTAGTCAGGCACCTAAGGATTTAAGTTAGCCCCCCAAGAAACTTAATGCAAGACAAGAAAGTAATAAGGAGTGTGCTCAATGTACGCATATCACCTCAGTTGGTGTATCAGCCTCTGCAGCTTTCCTAAACAGTTCCTCCAAAGACTTCAACTGTTCCATATGTGTATTCTTAGCTTCGCCTTCACCCATTACATATTCCCCTCTAGAAGCATCAAGTTGATATTGCATGTTTAGAGCATTTTCACAAGCCTCCCTGAAAAAATTAAACCACATTAACTAAGTGGAAAGATGAGACTAAAAGCAAAATGGAGATGCAAGTACCTCGGCACAAAGTATCTCCAAAAAACTCACTGAAGAAACATACTTCAAGCTTTGCAGCTTCCATGTTCGTTCCGTCGATATATGCTCCCACTCCAAATATTTTGCCTTGGCAAGCTCCTGCCAGATTTCCTCTACCATATAACTTTTAGGGTTTGCGCCCCTCCCAAGATCCAAGGCCTATATAAAGAAGTTGATTAACTTAAATAATTTACTTGCTAGTGCAAGAAACAAAATCAATATCTCAAGTCCTAGCATGCTTTTAGGTGCACAATCTCATTACTTCATGGTTTGACACCACATAGGGAATAATGCTCAAAGCCCTTTGTAGAACACCTTTTCATCTATAATGATTTTTAAGATGGTTCAAAACAGAGTTATTTTCACACAAATGTAACGTAATTAGCAATTAAACAATTTCATGTTTTACCTATTGCGTTTGCACGTGTGTGTCTGTGTGTGTGTGTGTGAGAGAGAGAGAGAGAGAGAGAGTATTATTTAAACAAGCTGTGGAATACCCCAGTCCTCCACCCTCTACTACTTTCCTACAGAATGGACGCCAATAGCGATCAAATCAAAGCCTTTGAGAGGATTTTCAGCACCACCCTAGGAACTTCCTAATGCTAACAATGAAACTCTTCACATGTTCACAAAGAATGATGGTTTTGCCCTCTCAGACTCGATTATTATACCTCTTATGGACTAGCATTCAGCCCATAAATTTTTGTATTCCATCCATTTCATGCTACTAAAAGGTACAGAGGCAACAAGGATTTCTTGGAAATCTTGGCACCTAAGAGACAAAACTTACGAAGTATTCGTAGACATGATTTAGGAGAAAAGAAAAAGGAGATAGTATGAAGGAAAAGATCCCTAAACAAAAACCCCCTTGGCTTAAGATAGTAGCCATGTAAGGAATGGCTTCCTTGTCTGGACAAGGAAACACTTCCGATGATGGTGGTGATAATGATGCTAAATTAAACAGAAGAATGTCCCTAGCAGAGGATGAGAAATTGCTTCTGTAATCGATGGTTTTTTTTTTTTTTTGAGCCACGTGGAAAGCTGAAATGGTCCAACTGACCATTGGTTGGATGGAGCACCCCTTGGAGTGCTTACATATCAGATTTTGTATGCCATCTCAACTTTATAGCCAACCATCTAGTGGATTTTCTCCTAATACACCAGGAAATAACCTCACCAATAGATGTAGGACCCGTGGCGTTCAACCACAGACCAAAAGACTCCTCACAACTCAAGGTGCCTATCTATAAAGGCAAATAAGGTATTTCACCCCTTAGGGGGATTAGGGTTTCATTACATCTACCCTATAAAAGGGAAAAGAGGTCAATCTCTCTCACACACTCTCTCCACTGCTCCAATAAATTATTTGTTGTCTGAAAATTGACTTAGGCATCGGAGCCTCTTGGCTGGAGCACCCCTTCGGCAACCTTCTTTTTACCATTTTTTTTTTTTTTTTTAAAGTCCCTCTCCTGAAGCCAACGGTCGGATTTAAGCATCAACAGTGGCATCGTCTGTGGGAAACAAAGGAGCAGTGGTGAGTGAGAGGTTTCGAGGAGATCTAACCGGAACCTTTACCAGCCACAACCAATTTCCTCGGCTTTCTAAATGGAACAAAGGGCCCGTTTGATAACGTTTCTACCGTTTCTGTGTCAAGAAACGGCAGAAACATAAATTTCCGTTTCTGGGAACAGAAACGGAATTTAAGGTGTTTGATAAACCCTATTTCTTTACGGTTACAATGGTCCGCTTCTCTTCTCTGCTAACCCATGCCTAAATATACATCACGGATCCTTCGCTTCTCTTCTCTGCAAACCTCTACAACTCTCCAGAGATGTCATTGCTGCAGACGGAGAACTGACTAAAAGCTTCGGAGAGGATAAGGAAATCGGATGCAGCTGGTTGCTCTCCACAGCGTGCTCTCAGTCTGAAATCAACAACTGATTCCAACAAGTTCTCAGACGCCATCTCCAGAGGAAAAGAGAGGGAGATCGTTTGGAACATAGTTGTCAAGGCGACGCCTTGGCGTCCAGGCGTTTTTTTAGGGGCAGGGCGAGGGACGCCATTGTGTACGTAGGCGTCGCCTTTGGCGCCGTGGACGACTTGGTAGGAAAGGCGAACGCCTTGGGGTTTTTTTTTTTTTTCCCCCTTTCACTTAAGTATTTGTTTTTTATATTCTAATTGTAAACTTTTTATTTGATGAAGTACAGGTTTTTAAATGGTGTGAGATGCATGGAATCATTTTACCCCCTTAAGTGAACAAAAAAAATAAATAAATAATTGGTGGTGGGGGGGAAATATAACATGAAAGGGTTAGAATTTAAAACCCTCCACTGTTTCTCTCTTCCGATGAAGTGTCTCTCTGCGATTAAGTTCTCTACGCCTCTAAACCTAGAGAACCTGCGCTGGATTCATTGATTCAACCGACCGATTGAGATTGAAGTTGGACTTGGCTGAAATCTATCGTTCCCTCCTTTGTTTCAACTTCAGGTATGTTTGCATTAGATTTTTTTCC
The DNA here is from genome assembly GCF_013358625.1 of Macadamia integrifolia. Taxonomy (NCBI): domain Eukaryota; kingdom Viridiplantae; phylum Streptophyta; class Magnoliopsida; order Proteales; family Proteaceae; genus Macadamia; species Macadamia integrifolia. The sequence goes on along the minus strand of NW_024870669.1, from coordinate 408,163 downwards.
CCTCCCTCCTACTTCGTCTTCTGCTTCTTCGTTTGTGAGTTGCGACTGGTTTTTTTTTTTTTTCCCTCTCCTTCCTCTGCTTCTTCTTCATCTGCGGCTTTTTTTCCCTCTCTTCTTCCTCTGCTTCTTCTTCGTCTGCGGCTTTTTCTTTTTTTTTTCCTCTCTTTTTCTTTCTCTCTTCTTCCTCTGCTTCTTCCTATCTCTTCTTCCTGTGTTTCTTCTTCTTCTTCCTTCTTCTGGTGTCGTCTGTCCTGGCAGCCCTGCTGCTAGTGGCTAGTGCTTTTTTTTTTTCCTTTTTCCCCTCTGCTGTTCTCGAATGCTTCTTATGGAGGCTGCTGGTTCTTTCTATGCTTCTTCTTCTTCTTCTCTGCTTCTTATCCTGCACTGGCAGCACCGCTGCTAGTGCTTCCTTTTATTTTCCCCCTGCAGGTAGACGTAGACTGTAATCTATATTATGAATTTATGATTGCATGATTACTACTGTTGTGCATTAGTGCATTAGTGCTCTGCTTTTTCTCTTATGAATTTTTTTTACTACTGCATGATTCCTTCTTCTCCTGCTAGTGCATTTCCCTATGCTACTGTAGATAGACTGTAGTGCATTAGTTATTATTTTTTAGATTGTAGAGTGCATTAGTGGCAGTGCAATGCTTCTTCTCTTATGAATTTTTTTTTACTACTATTGACTATTGTGCATTAATGCAATGTCTTCTCTCATTTTTATTTTTTGTTACTTAGTTTCTCTTGTTGTTGTTCCTTATATTTGTGTAGTACTGTAGTTTATTCAAATAGATATGGCTACTAGTGGTAGTGGCGGGCCATCTGCTAGCACTGGAGCATCAACATATGATCCAAGCAAAGATCCAACTAGGAAGGCCAAATCAAAAGACCCCGGATGGAAGTATGGATATTGACCAGATCTTAATGATAAGAACTTAGTGCGATGTACACTTTGTGGAAAAGATACCAAAGGAGGAATCAAAAGGCTTCAGCAACATTTAATTGGTGGGTATGGAGATATATCAAAGTGCCCAAAAACAACTGCAGCAATCGCTAGAGAGATGCATGAAGCTATCATGTGAAATCAGAAGAGGAAGCCTAATGTATTTGATGAGGATTATTCTGTTGATCATCAGCAGGGAGAGGATTTGCCTGAAGAGATAGAAAGTGGAGGGCAACTCCAGTCTGGTGCACCAAAGCCCCCAACTATAGACTCCTCAATAAAGAACCTTGTGCCAAGCTCTGGGACATCTTCCAAAAAGAATAAAACTAATGTTATTACACAAGTTGCAGTAAAGGGTCCGATAGATTCTTATCTTCGACGGACTCCTGAAGAAATAGTTGGTGGGAGGAGGTCTAAAAGTTCTACCCAAACAACAATACAAAGCAGCTTAAGATCAAATGCAAACAGAAAGAAAACTAATGCATATGTTGCAAAATGGTTTTATGAAGCTGGCATCCCATTCAATACAGTCAAGTTAAGGAGCTTTGAGGAGATGGTTGAAGTCATTGCACAGTTTGGGTCAGGATATAAGCCCCCTTCTTACCATGAGTTGAGAGTGCCCTTGTTATAGGATGAAAAACTCAGATTGACTGTATCAAGAAGAAATATAAAGATTATTGGAAAAGGCACAGGTGCACTCTTATGTCTGATGGGTGGACTGACAAGAGAGGTAGACACTTGATTAATTTCCTTGTCAATTGTCCATTGGGGACTTATTTTATGGGCTCTGTAGATGTATCTAGTGAGTCTCAATATGCAGACATGTTATTTCAGCTGCTTGATAGTAAAATTGAAGAATTTGGGGAGGATAATGTGGTACAAGTAGTTACAGACAATGCAGCTAATTATGTTGCAGCTGGTAGAATGTTGATGCAAAAACGGAGTAAGCTTTATTGGACTCCTTGTGTAGCTCATTGTTTGGACCTCATGTTAGAGGACATTGGCAAGTTGAAAGCTTATAAAACAACAATAGAGAGGGAAAAAACAATGACAAGTTTTATCTATAGACATTACAAACTTGTTGATGCTTTAAGGAAAAAGACAAATGGGATAGATCTGGTGAGGTATGGAGTTACAAGATTTGCTACCTCATTCTTGACACTACAAAGTTTGTATAAGAACAAGGATGCCTTGAAGCAATTATTTGTATCTGATGATTGGAATAGTTCTAAGTTGTCGAAGACAAAGGCAGGTAAGAAAGTACTTGAGACAATACTTGCACAAACATTCTGGAACCGTGTACTAGATTGCTTAAGAGCATCCCAACCAATTTTAGTTGTCTTGAGGTTAGTAGATGGTGATGAGAGGCCTGCATTGCCTGAAGTTTATTTGGCAATGGAAATAGCAAAAAAAAGGATAAAAGTAAATTTTTCCAACAAAGAACGTTCATGGAAGAAGGTGTTAGCAATTATTGATGACCGTTGGGAGGTCCAAATGGATCGACCTTTATATGCTGCTGGCTTTTACCTAAATGCTAGCAAATATTTTGACTACATCAATGATGAGAGACTCCCTTTTGAAGAATCATGTAAAATACAAGATGCATTCATGGCAGTTATTGAAAGAATGGTGCCCGACTTAGCTGTGCAAGACAAGATCATACGTGAGTCTCAAATGTACAGAAAAGATGAAGGTAGCTTTTCAAGGATTTTGGCTATTAAACAACAGAAAGCCGGTGAAGGAGCATTGGATCCTAGTAAGTACTAAGTATTTTTTTTTTATTTTAATAAGTATTTAACAATATGTGTATCTAATTTTTTTCTTATATATAGTCTCTTGGTGGGAAACACATGGATCTTCGGCCCCTACACTTCAACAATATGCAATACGCATATTATGCCTTTGTTGCTCCGCTTCCAGTTGTGAGCTCAATTGGAGCACATTTGATTTTGTAAGTATTTTTTAAATATTAGTTTATAATTATACTTTTTACATCTATTTCTTGACTTAAAAAAAGAGGTATTTATGGATTCAGATTCACACCAAAAAGAGGAATAGACTAGAACATCAGCACTTGAATGATCTAGTCTATATCCAATATAATTGTCGGCTTCATTCAAGGTTCCAAGAAAGAAGGGAAAAGGGCAGCAATTATGATCCATTAATTCTTGATGAAATGAATTGGAGTAGTGAATGGATAACAGGGGAGCAAGAAGATGGAGATTTAGTCCATCCTGGAGACAACCTCACATGGGGAGATGTTGATAGAGCAGTTGGTGCATCTACATCGGTTGGGGGTCGTAATTTACCTAGGAGGGCTCAAGGATCAACAAGTGCAGCCAATATTTGCTACACACGTCGTGGTAGGGGGAGGGCCACTGTTGAGGAATCGTCAGATGATGAAGTTGAAGAAGAGGTCCACGATGTTGTGCGTGATGATGAAGATATTGAAGAAGACTTTGGTGATGGGCCAATTGATACTATGAGTCAGCAACAACAAGAGGGAGAAGAAGTAGATGTTGATTTGTTAGCTTGATTATGGTTAAACAAGAACAAAGTTTAGCTTGATGGTTTATTTTGTTGTTTTGAAATTCATAATTTCATACTTTAAAGCTTACTAAAGTTTAGCATTTTGGTTTATTTTTATGTTTCTCAATTTCCATTAGGTGTTTTTAATTCTCCCCGGGTAGGATTGGAACCCATGGCCTATCACCTATCATGAGTCATGACTCATATATTAAGGAACAAGGTTTCTCTTGTTGCTTAGTGCTTTAGTGTCACTAACTTATACGTATTGATTGACAGGGGGTTAAACATTAAAATATCATGGTTCATGGACTCATAGTCTATGATGGACTTTGTGGATCTCGTTTTGGGCATCATAGAGGTAAGTATATTTAACTACATACTTAAATAGTTAAATATTATATTTTTTATAATATCTCATTAGGAATTATATGTTGTTATGCCTTTTGTTTTATTTATAGCTTTTTTTTTATGAATAATTTGTTCATTTTTTGTTGTGTTTTCTCATGTTAGAAAATATATATCACTTTGCAATTTGCAATTTGCAATTTGCATTGATATGAATTACATGTTGAATGTTGATTCTTGTCTCTTGATGTTGCTTAAAGTGTGTACTTTTTTCCCTTGATGTTGCTTAAAGTCGTGCTTCTTGTATTTTGATATAACTTAAAAGCTTGATTTTTTACAAGCAATTTAAAATGAAGTATATCATTGTTATACAGTTATACTAGATATAATAGATATATTAAAAAAAATAGTAACGTCTTTTTTTGCGCCTAATTCGCCTTAAGGCGGGCGCCTTCTCACCTAAGCGCTTAGACAGCCTCCCACGCCTTGGTTCGCCTTGTTGCCGTGACAACTATGGTTTGGAAGACACTTTTTCAGAGAAACCTTGGACTTCGCAATGTCTTTGGTGAGGGATTAACACCACCAGACCTGCATCAAAGAATATCGCTGAAAAGAGTAGAAAAAAGTGGAAAATCAAGAATAAAATTTGAAGATCTCGGAAAATTTTGAACCCATTTGGTTCTGATGCTTAAGATTAGAAGAAACTTAAATTGAGATGATAGCTAAAGATTTAGTGAAGACGCTTTTACCAGTAAATGGGATTTGACATGAACCAATGTTAGATCTTTAACATCCATCAGCGGCCAAGGTTAGATCTTTAACATCCATCAACATCTCTAGAACCGACTTGGGTGTAGCCCTTACAAACCCAACAAAAACAAAATAAATATCAAAAGAGAATGGAAGAGAAGCAGATTTGGTTTGGGGAAAAAAACCTCCCTCGTGTCCTCCTTCGCCTTCGATCATCGGCGTCTCTGTTCAATGTCTCAGGGTAAAATCCCATGGTGGATTTTGGGAGAGAAGAGTGTGGGAGAGAAGCGAGGTTCACGGATGCGATGTTCACGAGCTCTCTGCAACGTCTTCACGAGATTTACCTTGAGAGGAATCGAGTGAGTGAGAGGAGCAGATTTGCAGAGTACACTTATGTGAAGTGTTCTTCGCTGTAGCAGAGAACCTGAGGATGTGTTGGAAGGTCGAGGGAAAAATGTCAGGTTTGGGGGAAAAAAAGGTCCACAAGTCTGTTTCCAGAAACAACGAAACGAGTAGAACTTGTTCCATCGTTTCTGTTTCTTGAACCAGAAATAGATATAAATTGCTATTTTTTTTTCTGTAATTAGGTGAAACGGAACAGTTTTGTCAAACGCTTTTTGTTCCATTTCTGTCGTTTCTTGACACAGAAACGCGTTTCTTAAAACGTTATCAAACGAGCCCAAAGAGAATCCTCATCGGAAATCTTGAGCTCGCGGTTTCAAGCAACAGCCGTCCCTGTTCCAAAAATCCAAAATCCACATCTTTGCTCAGGTCTTCCTCCAGCCTTTCTCTTTCCCTATTTTTGTGTAGTCATGGTGGACAAGCAAACCTACACCAGGCCATAGGGCAGAACCACCTTCCCATTTCCTTCCCTATTTCTTCATCTCAGAACCGATCCATCACTGAACTCCCATCTCCCAAGTTGGAATTTCCTAGAGATCTTGTTTGTTTATGCAATGGGGGAAGTCTGTTCTGGTTGCCTTGCCGTCAACCCCATGGCCATTTCTCTGCTGAATAGGTTTGTAATTGCTTCCTCAATCGCATTAAGGAGATCTTCTGCTTTGGGCCTTCTCAACAAGCTGATCAATCCAACCCGCTCTGTCACAATAGCACCTTCTGCTACTCATTCACTCAACACCGCTTCGGTGGTTTGTTAATGAAGGAGGTTGACAAGCTGGTTTTATATGGTGGTTTTATAGGGAAGTTTGCAAAGTGATTTTATAAGGTGGTTTTATAGGGAAGTTTGCAAAAGTGGTCTGACAAAATGGTTTTATAAGGTGGTTTCACAGGGAAGTTTGCAAAGTGGTTTGACAAAGTGCTTTCACAAGGTGGTTTTGTAGGGAAGTTTGAAAAGTGGTATACAAGACAGTTTACAAAATTAGTCGGCTTTGAGCATGTTAAAGCCAAGCATTTCATCACCGAACTCTCGGCACCAAACTATCTACAACAGAACGGTGCTCTTCCTAGCTGAACTCTAGCCCTCCCAACCGAGCACTTCAAAACCGACCGTTCCACAAATACGAAGTCTGGTCGTTGATAATAACACCGAGAACGAATGCTCTCTTTGAAGCCGCCACATACGAGCTTAGTAGTGCAAGCGCACAACTCAGCCAAGCAGAGTTACTTTGCGACGTACAGGCCAACCATGCCTTTGAAGCCAAGCACTCCAAAAGGTGTAGAACTGTGATTACCCAGGCAGCACAGGGGAGAACTTGCGTCCAAGCTGTGTTGTTCAGGCTGCATATGGTTAGTCATTACAATAGGTGATATGATTCTCTTGCAGCAAAAAAAGAAGCGCTTTAGAATCAAGAACCAAGCACTGAAATCGACCACCAAGCATCCTACGAACTACATTCAAGCAAGACTTCTCTACATCTGAGCAAGATGTATTGATGCGACATATCGGCTCACAACTGACCAACGCCAAAAACACGTTCAAACCAACACTCCGCAGTCGACCTCTCTGCCAATGAGCAACCTTTCTCCAACCGACCGCACTACACAGCCAAGCACCCCGCTGCAGAACCAACCACACTACATAGCCGAGCACATCGTCGCAGAACCGACCACATCGCAACCGAGTGCGTTGCAGCCTAAAACCAGGTCCTCTGTGCAAATACCATTTGATATACCAGATGGGCCAATGTCGAGATACCAACTAGACAAGTGGGCAGGAAAATTCACAGAAAAGGGTTATCCCACGAGGCCAACCCAAATGCCAGTGTCATTATTTTTGTTCATCCTACCTGCAGCCGAGTTCTTTTTTATTGAGCTCTAACGCACCGTAGCCGAGCATGGACTTTGACCAACCTTGGCTCGTCCTCCATGGTAGCATGCTTCAAAGCTTTCCATGCAGCTCGATGCACAACCAAGCAGCATGAAGCTCGCCATAGCTTATCACGGGTCATAACTCATTTCAAAAGAACGCCTTCAAGGTCCATCTCACAGGGATGTGCCCGTGTAGGGATGAATTTTTCTCCCATTCCTTTCTCTTCGGATGCTTGAATCTACATTTGAGATAGCCCACGCTAGAGCTGCCCACATTAGTAGCTAAATATAATATTAGAATTTTGTTATCATTGGCATATGACCATTTTCTCAAATAAATGAACCACCATTGTTTGATTATCTACCTCGTGGAAGTGGGTTTCTTCTCAGGTTGTAGGGAGTGTGCTTCAACTTACTAAACCAAGTTTTTCAGTCGGTGCTCGGCTCTCCATAAAACAAGTTCTTTTGTCAATGCTCGGAGCTCTACAAACCATGCTCCGGCCAGTACCCCTGGTCAGCTCATTTAAAACCAACCAAAAAGATGACTGGTCTTCAAGACTCAGGCTGAGAACTGTATATGGTCTTTGACATTAATACCGACCACATCAGGCTAGGGTGCTCCCACTACGTCTGACCAAGCACTAGTCAACACTTCCTAGTCAACTCGTTTGAGAACAACCAACAGGTGTATGGTCTTCGACACCCATTCCTATGAACAAGAGCCCATGGGAGTGGGGGGCATTTGAGCATAATGCATGATCTTTGACATTAGCGCCGACCACAATATCTGGTCTTCGACACCTATTTCCAAGGGAGTGGGGAGATCTGATATATTTACGTATGGTCTTCGACATATCTGTCGAGCACAATATCTGGTTTCTACACCCACACCAAGCACGTGTAAGGTCTTCGACACCAATTCCTATGAGTCGGAATCTACTCCCTTGACCACTCGCAGAGCCCAAGGGAGTGGGGATATCTAAGAACAATATCTGGTCTTCGACATCTATTATGAGCAAAATATCTGGTCTTCGACATCTGTTATGAGCACAATATCTGGTCTTCGACATCTATTATGAGCACAATATCTATGGTCTTCGACATATCTGCCGAGCACGATATCTGGTTTCGATAACCCACACCAAGCACATGTTAGGTCTTCGACACCCATTCCTATGAGCCGGAATCTACTCCCTTGACCTCTTGCAGAGCCCAAGGGAGTGGGGGTATTTGAGAACAATATCTGGTCTTCGACATACACATCGAACACAAGTAAATGGTTTTCGACATCCATATCTGACCCCTACACGCTCACTCAGCAGATAACTCTCTACTTAGACAAGAATCAATTTATATTTGGTTCAAATTCTCAAATAAATTTCAACTTGCTTGGATCTTGGTAGCCCCTATCATTGCCTTTGGCACCATGCAGCTCAACATAAAAGTCACTATTGAACCCAAAGAGGAGTCAGATTAAACCAACACAATGGGGACATACGTTTCTACACCCCAACACAATGGAGAAGCGACGAGCATAAACTTCTACACCACAACACGTCAAAAGATAGTGGATTGTATGGGGACAGACCATCTGTCAAACTTCAAAGCCAAACTCAAACATATAGCCCATTACATACTGAACCTCTTCCTTGCAATCCAAATCTTGACCAGGAGTCCAGGATATGATTGATCATTAAGCCGAGTGTAATTCTATGGAACTAGAACTTATCAATTGAATCAAGGATGACATGGACCCCAAAACTGGAGTACAAACTAAGCGGCCACTTGCCAGATATTAAGGTCCTTGTAATGCAAATAAGGAATATTACAATCACTACCTAATAATAACTAACAAGAGTTTAAGCTTCCTCAACAGTTTGACAAGGCAAGCTTACCTAGAAGGCCAAACATTTGCCACATGGCAGCATAAGTGGCACTCAAATTTTGTATTTATCATATACCATTACACCTTGATGGTTTTGGAAATGAGCTTATCATCAAATAGACAACAATGCCTTTTTATTTATAATGGAAAGAATGTTCTAGAATGAGTACAAGGACTGAAATACACTCTATGACAGAAAAGAAAGAAATAACCCTTGAACCCATATCGCAACACTCCCCCTCAAGTTGGTGCATAGATATCAAACATGCCCCAGCTTCCTTACAATAGGATTAAAACTTTTACCACTAAGGCCCTTAGTAAGAACATAAGCAAACTGAGCATCAAATTGAACAAATGGAACATAAATGGCTCCTTACTCCAGCTTCTCCTTGATGAAGTGACAATCGATCTCAACATGCTTTGTTCAATCATGTAGAACAGGATTATGAGCAATACCGATTGCAAACTTAATATCACAATACAGACGCATGGGCAGCTCAACTGGAACATAGAGATTTTGAAGAAGACCCTAAAGCTAAAGAAGTTCACAAATTTCATGAGCCTTAGCTGGAAACTCAGCTTCTGCATTGGACTGAGCAACTATAGCTTGTTTCTTGTTGCGCCAAGTAACAAGGTTGCAGCCAACAAAGGTACAGTATCCTGAGGTAGACCTCCTATCATCTGGACAACCAGCCCAATCTGCATTGGCAAAGGCCTCAACACGCAAATGGTTGTGGGGAGAGACGAGAAACCATTTTCTAGGAGCTGATTTCAAGTATCTACGCTCATCGCTTCTGGTCTTGAGATTCTCAATCCAAAGGCCATCAAAGCTGAAGCTGTTTCCCACTTCCAGGGCACCTTCCTTCCCCCCTTCTGTGTCCCAGCCTCCCATCCCTCACCTTCTTCTCAATAAATTTGTCCCGAATGACCTTCTCCCTGGCCTTCAGTCTGTTCCTTCTAATGAGGAAATCCTGTCGGCCATCCTCTCTCACCAGGCTAATAAAGCCCCTGGCCCAGATGGTTTCAGCATGAGCTTCTTCTCCTCCTGCTAGAACATTGTTCCTCAAGACCTAATCCTTGTTGTCCAGAGCTTCTTCCTCAATCCCAACCAGATCAATGATGTCAACCATACCTTCCCCTGTCTCATTCCCAAAAAGGAGGAGGCGGTCTCCATGAATGACTTCAGGCCAATTTCTCTCTGTAATTTGCTCCATAAATTTGTGGCCAAAATTCTATCCAATAGAATTCAAAAAGTCACTGAGCCGACCCCATTTAGTTGGGATAAGACTAAGTTTTGTTGTGTTGTTGATTGACATCCTCATCAGCCCAAATCAATCCGCTTTCATTGTTGGTAGGAGCATTACTGATAATATCATGCTCTGTCATGAGATTGTCCGTGGCTTTGACTGCAAATTCCTCCACTGCTCTTCTCAAAATTGACATTCATAAGGTGTTTTGACACCCTGAGTTAGGACTTCATCTCAAAATTCCTTCTCACCATGTCCTTTCCTCCCTCCTTTGTCCACTAGATCCACTCCTGTATTTTCTCTCCCATGTTCTCTGTTCTTGTCAATGGTAGCCCTGCCAGTTATTTCCCCTCTAGGAGAGGAATCAGGCAAGGTTACCCTCTTTCTCCCTTTCTCTTCTCCCTTTCCCTGGAAGTCATGTCCAGATCCATCCAATCTGCCACAGACATCCACCTTATTTCTCCTATCCCCCAATGCAAATCCCATCTTCTCACCCATCTCGCTTTTGCTGATGATATTATGATCTTCTGCAAGGCCGACCTCCTTTCCATCTCCACCATCATAGAATCTCTCCATTCCTTCGAGAATCTCTCAGGCTTCCACATAAATCTACTCAAATTGAGCCTCTTTCTCTCAGTGGTCCCCCTGACACTCAGGCTCACGTTCTTGGCATCACTAGATTCTCCTTGGGTTCCCTGCCTGTTAAGTACCTTGGTCTCCCTCTCATCTCCTCTAGGCTCTCCTCCCATCATTACTCCACCTTGCATGACCTCCGAAGAAAGAAGCTCCAGCTCTAGAAAGGCAAATTGCTCTCCTATGCTGGGCGCCTAACCCTCATCCATTCGGTGCTCCAATCCATGTATCTATATTGGTCTGGTGTTTTCTCCCTTCCTGCTACCACAACTAAGACCATAGAAGAAATCTTTTGCTCCCTTCTCTGGAAAGGTTCGGATACCTCTAGATTTTTTCACCCTCTCAGTTAGGACAAGGTCTGCCTTCCCAAAACTGAATGTGGTCTTGGCATCAGGAGAATAAAAGATGTCAATTCTGTGGGTATTCTTAAATTCATTTGGAAAATTGTGTCCAACCAAAAGGGTATCTGGGTAGACTGGATTCACTCCTACCTGCTCAAGCACCAAACCCTCTGGATTGTCCCAGTCCCTCCAGACAGTTCCTCTATCTGGAGGAAAATTCTCTCTCAGACCCTTAGCCCTCAATGCCATCTCCTTTTCCATTGGTAATAGTCAGGCCACCTCCTTATGGATGGACCCCTGGCACCCGGCTAGTATCCTCTCCTCCATGGTGTCCCCTAGAAACAATTACTCCTCTGGCATTCCAAAGTTTGCCCCTGTTTCCTGTATCCTGTTCCCTCTAGGTTGGTCCCCCCCTCCGCCCCTTTGCCCCGATCCATGACCTCTGGTCCTCTCTCCCTCCTAGTCATAGAGGTAGAGAAGACAAGTGCATTTGGCTTCCCTCATCCAATGGGATATTATCTTCTGCCTCCGCTTGGACCTTTGTTAGGTCCTCAGGTCCTGTGGTTCCTTAGCGTAACCTTGTCTGGTTCAAAGGTCACATCCCTCGTCACAGTCTGACTATTTGGAGATGCCTCTCTAATTGTCTCCCAACCCAAGCCTTCCTCATCCACCGTCATATCCCTGTTCTCCCCTCCTGCTGCCTCTGCCCTCATGATACTGAGGACATCCCTCATCTCTTCTTCTCCTGCCCCTTTTCCTGCTCCGTCTGAAAATTGGTTTCTCTCTAAATGTTGGCCCTCTGTCAGACCTATCCTTCCCTTTGACAGAGAATGTATTTGGATTGACATGACTTTTTCGGGATCTTACATCTGCGACACCATTGGGAAGCTAGCTTTCTCTGCTACCATAAACCACATCTGGATGGAGCGAAACATCCGTAGATGGTCTTTCAACTTCCGCTCCTTGGACAAGATTTGGAAAGCCATCTACTTTAACGTTACCTCCAAAATCCAATCCCTCCACCATAGGCCTGTCCCCAGATCCACTAGGAACAGGCATATCATAGCCTCCTGGAACCTTCATATTGACACCATTCCCCATACTTGACTCCATCTCCCCTGCTTGCTGCCCCCCTTTTTTGTGTTTCCCCTTCCTTTGGGCTGGATCTAGTTGGGTGTTCTTATAGGTTGCTGATCTCGTTGTGGATCTAGCTTGGTTGTAATTTTCGTTTGTTTTGGTTTTGTTTGGCTTTGCATTGGCTTAGCCTCCCCACCCCCCCAAGCTTCCCCCCCTGTATATTCTTCCATTCTTGGTAATGAATATATTTATTCATCCAAAAAAAAAAAATCCTACATGCTGCCTCTAAATGTGTTAAGTGAGGATAATGCATATATTGGCTTACCAAACGAATAGCAAAAGCTATGTTTGGTCGAGTGTGGGACAAATATATTAGCCTTCCAACCAACCTCTGACAGCTGCCCTTGTCAACTGATTTGTCAGCCTTGATCTTAAGATGAGAATTAGGCTCAAGAGAAGTGTATGTTGGTTTGCAATCCAACATCCCATATCCGATAGGAGATCAAGAGTATACTTCCGTTGAGAGAGGAAGATACCTTGAGCTGAATGAGAACCTCAATACCAAATATCTCAACTTACCCAGGTCCTTGATCTCAAACTCTGTTTCCAAGTATGCCTTTAGTTGAGATATCTCAACAGTATCGCTCCCCGTAATCACAATGTCATCACAATCAGGACTGTAATGTGCTCGCCAGGGGTTCCAACAAAGAGCTCTCCATGTGAAATCTTGAAGAACCCATGGTGTAAGTTGCTGGATGAAGACTCAAGGAGCATTATTAGCAGTCCTATTGTGTAGATTAGAAACGTAGAGGTTGAATCGAAGAAACCCAAGGCTGAGAACATCCTACTGCCAGCCCTAGAAATTTTCTTTTTACTTTCATTCGTTGTCTGTTGAGGATGTGACTTGAACCATGAGAATCGCCCAAGAGGTCTTTCTCCATCGTTTGTGCCCTCTACTGATACTATTCTTCCTGGTCTCTGCAACTCAGTTTTATGGACTGGCTTGCTGGCGAGAATAGCAAGCGAGATGATAGTTGGTTTTCTGAATGTCCTGTGATGGTTGTGAGTAAAAATAATCTGTTGGTTTCCATTGTGAGTTTTTTCACTGTCCAAAGGTCATTTGGTTGTTCTTGGGAGGAACCCAATTCCCAAAGGGGTCCCTGGGAATCCGAATCGTCTGGCGCGGGTGAATAATTAAATAACCCAATTTTCCTGTTCAAAAGAAAGATCTCTTTTCTTCTATGAATAGGGTGTGTTTTCCCTATGTCTCTCTTTGAACTATATCATAGGTCAATGAACCAGTGGGTTCCGAAACAGGTGGTTCAAATAATGTTAATCATAGTTTTATTGGTATTGAGAACGCCAATACTCGGATAGACTTTGTTAAATTGGACAGCACCAACTACCTTGATTGGGCACATTCCATGAAATTATCCTTGTGTAGCCGTGGGAAAGTTGTATATATAAATGGACATATTAAGGCTCCCAGTCCTAGTGAACTCACCTACCAAAGATGGGAGAAAGTGAATTCCACAGTTGTGACATGGCCCATTTTTTCCATAAAGGCGGAAATAAGCCGTAGGTTCACAAGGAAAATTACAGCAAGGACATTTGGGATGGTGCTGCTGGCACAGTTGACGAAGCAGGGGACTCAGCCAAAGTTTATCACCTACTTCAAAAAGTTCTCTATGTAAGACGGGGTGAGATGTCCATTTCGTCTTGCCAAAAAAAGAAAAAAGATGTGCCCATTTCTAAGTACTACAACAAAGTAATTGGTCTTTGGAAAGAGTGAGAGATAAGAGACCTTCAGTTGACCAACCCGGAGGAAGAAGCCAAATTTCACCGAACATTTAAGAACTAATCTTGATCCTCCTTAAAGGCTTAAGTCCTGAATATGAACCAATTCGTGTTCAAATCTTGGGTAAAGTTCCTCTCCCATCTCTTTTGTGGTTACTTGCAAAGTGAAGAGACTCATCGGATTGCCATATAGACCACATCTCCACTTGAAAATTATGCTCTTATCTCTTCCTCACACAAAGTGTGGCATGGATGGGGGAAAGGCGTCGGTGGAGGCTGTGGAGATGACAAGCATAGGCTCAAGTGTGCGAATTGTGGTAAATCAAGACATACCAGAGAGACTCTGGGAATGTCATTGTCGGCCACTCAACAGATGGTAGAACAGGCAGAGCACGTGCACACTTAATGTTTACTTGTACTGATCCTTTTGGTCCTACCTTGCCTTAAGTAGGGATCTACTCCAAGTGTTTCCTCCCTCACCAATGAGGACTCAGCAAAATTTCGTCATGTTATGTCTCAGCCGGACAGTTCCACACCCAATGCTTCCTCCTTTGCTAAGTCCAACACCTCAGCTTCAGCCCTTCATCTGTCTACTTCAACTGCTTCAGTTTATAGACCTCCACCACGTGTGGAGGAAAAGAAACCCAAATCTTGTAGGGTGGAAGAAAAGAGGCCAGGATTCAACAAAGATAGTGATTGGGTGAAGAATATCAAATGCCAAAATTGTGGCAAGAAGGGTCACTACGCCAACAAATGCCCCATGTGTATGCAGCAGAAAAGAAACCGACAGAGAAGACTATTGATCCTAATTTATATCCCTATCATTTCGATGAAGATGCTGATGCTCATGATTATAATGAAGAAGTCAAAGCTCATTCCGCTAGTCTTACATTTTTCTCCAACAGATTTGTTGATAAATCTCCTCTCTTTTCAGACAAAAGGGTACTCCCTTGCACGGTTCTGATCTTACTTGTTAGAAGTCTATTGAGAAAAAGGAGGAGTCTAGAGCAAGTTGTAGACTCCTCCCTTGGGTTTTCCTTGTCCTATTAGGACTGAATACAGTTAGAAGTTACCAATTAGTATTAGTTTCCTATTTTGTTCTTTCTTATTCCTAGTGGGACTTGTAATAGTTGTTCTATTTAATGAATGGAGGGCAGCCCCAATCTAATCGATTGGGACTCCCTTTGCTCCACAATCGCAGGTCTCTCATTTGCTTCTCTTCTATTTACATGGTATCAAGCCATAATCAATGGCTGGTTTGAGAGTCATTCCAAGGTCTCATGCTACTGGTGAAACTCTAGTTCTTAAAAGAGGAACTAGGGTTTCAAATGGGGTTTCAATAAAAATGATGAAGTGTATGAAGAATATACCAACTGCTGCTAATTTTGTACTGAAATTTTATTCCTGAACCATCGATTTACTGCTACTGGTGTTTGTTAATCCTTGGTATTGTCATGTTCTCGTCACTGATTTGTTTGATTTGTTTATTAGGTTATCTGCTAAGATTTTATTGTTGTTTCTGTTGTTCGGGGATTGAGGGTTCCCTTGCTTTGTCTGCAGTATTTTTTTTTTTTTTTTTTTTTTTTTGATGAATAAATATATTCATTATCAAGGAGGAAAGAATATACAAGGAGGGAGGGAGGATCACAAGCTACAAAACACAAGGGCCTAGTACCACACAAGGGGGGAACATCAATGGGGAGGGAGATAACCGAGACAAGGAGACCCCAGGACACAATAGTGAGCATGTTCCTTGTGGTGTCAACAATAGCATGATGCAGATGGCTAAGGCAACCAAGTTTGGAGCTCACATCAAAGTAGATGGTTTTCTAAATCTTATCAAAAGAACAGGAGTTGGAAGTCCATTTACGCAAATTACACTCCAGCACAAAAGGCAAGCTTCCCGATTGTCTCATAAATAGAGGGCCCCCAAAAGGTCATGTCCACCTAGGTCCACTCTCTACTAAAAGGAATGATAGGTTTGCGGGAAGGCCAGCAGAGCCTAAGGACTCATTTCCAAATGGTGGAGGAGAAGGGGCAGGAGAAGAAAAGATTATCAACATCTTCAATGCCATTCCAATAGAGACTGCAGGCACGAGGGACCTGGATGTGACGGTGAAGGAGGGAGGATTGCGTGGGGAGGCAGTAGAAGAGAG
The DNA here is from genome assembly GCF_013358625.1 of Macadamia integrifolia. Lineage (NCBI taxonomy): Eukaryota > Viridiplantae > Streptophyta > Magnoliopsida > Proteales > Proteaceae > Macadamia > Macadamia integrifolia. The sequence continues at coordinate 392,192 of NW_024870669.1, read as the reverse complement.
CACGCCACATAGTGAAACCATGGCAGGGGATGTGGCCTTTAAACCAGACAAATGTTTCTCCAAAGAGTACAAGGTGCTTTGAGCCGAATGAGATTCCAGGAAGATGTCAACGAGAACCGCCCCAATAAGGATGGGATCCAGAGGACAAGATCATCTCTACCTCTGTGGCCTAGGGGATGGGTGGAAGAGGGGACCAGAGATCAACAAGAGGGGGAGAGGAAGGAGGGGGAGTCCAAATGCCATGAGTTAGGATGGAGGACACTTTGGCAGAGCGGCTCAGACCAGATGAGTAAACAATCCTAGGGATGACTAGAGGAAGGAGGATACCAGAAGGGAGCCAAGGATCAAGCCAGAGGGAGGTCATGGTCCCATTTCTGACGGAGCAAGAGATAGCACCCATGGCGATAGGCCTAGAGGAGAGAATTTTATGCCAATCCAAGAGGCATCAGAGGAGGGAGAGACGAATCAGATTCAGTTGTTTTTTAGGAGAGTGGAGTACACCCAAAAGACCCAGATATTGTTGCTCTTGGAGGCAATCTTCCAAATGAGCTTGAGAATGCCAGCATAGTTGACATCTTTAAGTCTCCTAAGGCAAAGCCCACCTTCGGGTTTGGGAACACAGACTTGGTCCCAGCTCATAGGGTGAAGGAACTTGGAGGATTCAGCTCCTTTCCAGAGGAAGGAGCAAAGGAGACTCTTAATGGATTTGATGACAAAGGCCGGGAGCACAAAGATACCAGTCCAATAAAGATACATAGATTGCAGAACATAGCGTATGAGCACGAGGCGACAAGCATAGGAGAGGAGTTTGGCCTTCCAAAGTTGAAGCCTTTTCCTCAGCTGGTCAAGGATAGGGGAGCAATAGTGGCGGAGAGCCTAAAGGTCATGAAAGGAGACCAAGATACTTTACGGGGAAGGAGCCAAGGGAGAACCCAGTGATCTAGAGAAGGAGGATTGCAAATTGATACAAAGGCCATAGAGGGACTGAAAGAGATGTAGGGAGGACATGATGGAGGTGATGGAGGCGGGATCCCCCTTAGAGAAGATTATGAAGTCATCGACAAAGGCAAGATAAGTAAGGAGGAGGGGTTTGCATTTGCGGATGGGGGAGATGAGATGAAGATCAATGGAAGATTGGATAGAACATGAAAGAACCTCGAGAGCAATGGAGAAAAGGAAGGGGAGAGAGGACAACCTTGTCTGATACCAACAAAGGAGGGGAGGTAACCGACTGGGCTACCACTGATGAGGACAGAGATGGAGGGGTAGGAGTTGCAAGAGAGGACCCAACAAATAAACGGAAAGGACATCTGAAGCAAGACTATGGATATGTAGTCCCAACGGATAGAGTCAAAAGCTTTATGGATGCCAATTTGAGCAAAGCAGCAGAGGAATGGGGTTTTCGATCAAATCCTCTCAATCTCGTGGATGTCCTATCCCTAGCTCCCTAAAGAACTCCCTCATCATATCCTCTTGAAATCTGCAGGCTAATATCTTCCACCCTTCCTAAGGGTGCTGGGTCCCCCCCGGTTCTTATTCTTTGGTGCTTTGTGGGTTTTCCCGTTGGTCTTCTTTTGATTTCTTTTGTGTTTTTGTGCTCCCCTTGGGTTGGCTTTCCTTGTTGGTTTAAGCCTCCCTCCCCCCCTTTTCCCTTATATATTCTTCTGTCTTGGTAATGAATTATTTATCCATCCAAAAAAAAATTGATATTATCAGCAATGCTCCTCCCCCAAATGAAGGCAGATCGATTGAGACTAACAAGGGAGTCAATAACTCTCTGGATGCGGTTCGCCAAAATCTTACCAATAAATTTGGACAAGAGATTGTAAAGGGAGATGGGCTTGAAGTCAAAGAAGGAGCCAGCCCCCTCTTTCTTGGGGATGAGACAAAGGAAGGTGTGATTGATCTTCTTAATCTGGCAGGGGTTGAGAAAGAAGCTTCTGATGGCAAGGACGAGGTCAGAACGGATGATGTTCCAGTAGGCAGAGAAGAATCCCATGTTGAAGCCATCCGGCCCCCAGGATCTTTGTTAGATCTGTGGGAGAGGACAACGACTAGGATTTTATCATCAGAAGGAATGGCCTAAAGGGAGGGGAGCAGATCGAGGAGGACAAATTTGTTGAGGAGTTTGGGGGGATGGGAGGGGCGGAGGCTAAGGAAGGGGGTGCAGAAGTTCAGAAAAGAATGAGGCTGCCTCATCTTTAATATCTTCAGGGTGGAGGGGGATCCATCTTTAGAAATGAGCTTAGAGATGGAGTTGGCATCCGTCCTGGCTTTGAGGGACCTACGAAAGAAAGAAGAGTTGGAGTCACCCAGCTTAAGCCATTTGATGCGGGATTTGTCTAAGCAAGCTTTCTTCTTAAGCCAGGAGAGCGAAAAGCTCTTCAGAAGTAGCTTTTTCTGCTTCAGCAAGGGAGACACTGAGGAGATCCAACTGAAGGCGAGATTGGATAGCATCAATCTTATCTCTACAGGCGGAGACTCTGGAAGTGATGTTTCCAAAGGAGTTGGAGTTCCAGATTTTAAAAGCATATTTGACATTCTTGAGCTTTCTCGCGAAAGCTACAAGGGGCGTGGAGAAAGCATAGACAGGGATTGCCTAAGGATCCTGGACAATAGGAAGGAAGTCATCGTGAAGGTTCCATGTCAAGAATTTGAAGGGCTTAAGACCAAATGAGGAGAAGGGGTGAACAAGGAGAAAAATGGGGGACCGATCAAAGATACTAGGGAGGTTTAAACAAGAATGGGAGAAGGGAAAGGAGTGAAGCCAAGCTTTATTGATAAGCACCCAGTCAAGCTTGCAAGCAACTCGAGCAAAACCGCTCCTCCGATTTTGCCAAGTGTATTTAGCACCAGACTATCCAAGATAATTCATGGCAATGTCAATAATGCAGTCATTGAAGAGTCGACTAAAGAGAGTCTATGGGGGATCCCCCAACCTTCTCATGACTAGCTCTCACAACGTTAAAGTCACCTTCCAAACCCCAAGGGAGCGGGTAGTGGAGGGGGTCATCGCTCGAAGGGCGGACCAAAGGGAAAGCTTGTCTCGAGCACAATTATGGGCATAGATGGCAGTGAAGAAGAACGGAGAGGGATTAGAAGGAGAGGAGACAAAGAGGTGGATAAATTGAGAAGAAGACGAAATGACAAATGTTAAGGGGATTCCAAATAATCCACATATGCCCGTTGGGGCAATGAGCATAACTAGAGAGGAAGAACCAAGAAAGGGCTATGGAGGAGGCTATGAGGGGTGCAATCAACACAAGAACTCGGGTTTCAAAAAGACAGCAGAGGGAGGGACGCATGGGAAGAGCGGAAAGAGGATCGAACAAAAGCATGCTTGGCGAGACAATTAAGACCACGCACATTCCATATAGTCCACGGGGTTATTTTGAAGAGGGGAGATTTGACACTAAATACTCCGAGCGGAGACAGCGGGGCTCGTGGGAGGAGGCCTTTTTCTGCCTTCTATGATATTCCAAAAGGGGGGACAGGGAGGAGGGGGCAGCAATCTGGAACGATTTGGTGGATTTTGGGATCCTCTGACTTGGCATGGTAGCATCAAAATTAGTGACAGCATCAGGGTTAGTGGCATCAGCTAGGAGGGGACCAAAAGGTTCAGTTGCAGGGAAAGGGGAGCCATTATGGTTATCAGCAGATTTCATAGCATTTCTACGGGTGGGACAGGGGCAGGAGAGGCCTGCTCGAACCTGAAGGGAACAGCCGATAGGATCTCAGGAGAAGCCGGGGATAATCTGATCTTCGAGTGCAGGAGTTTGGCAGCAGGTTTCCTTGACTGAGAAGTAGGCATGAGGGCAAAACTATTCCCTAGTAGAAGGCAAGTGGAACAATCTTCAGCTAAAGGAAGAGCCTTGGAGGAGCTTGTAACCATGCTTAAGCAGACTTCAACAAGGCCAATGAAGGCAAAGGGCGTCCTGATAAGGCCTGGAGGGAGGCCAGGAGAAGAATACAGTGTGGGCAGCATCGGTCATGTTAACATGGCCTAACAGAAGGTCAGGAGAAGGATCAACATATCAGACAGCAGCGGAAGAGTTGGAGCTAATGCCTTCGAAGGCGTGGGTAGCAGAATGCTGAGGCAGAAGGCCTGATATGGGTTGAGGCAGAGGGCCCTCACTAGAATCAACAAGACGGTAAGCACAGAAGAGATGGAGCTCATGCCTTCTAAGGCGCGGGGGCAGAATGCTCAGGCAAAGAGCCTGAGATGGGTTGAGGCGAAGGACATCACCAGAGGAGGAAAGAAGGTCATCAACAATCAGAGGGAAGGTCGGAGAAGTGGCGGTGGTGCAAGCAGCAACAGCAGGAAAAGCAGGTTTAGAGTTAATGCCTTCCGAGGTGTGGAACCAACAAAGGAACTCAGGGGATGACGAAGAATGCCAAGGTAGGGGCAGCGGCACATGGACGAGAGAGGAATCGTAGCATGGGGAAGGGCAGTCGAGTGAGGGAGATGACGTGTCAAGGCAAGGAAGAGGGAATCCGGGTCAACAGGAGGGTCACGGTGGAGAAGGATGGGTCAATGGGCATCTGGATATGGGTTGACAGATTAAGAGGATCAAGATCCAAATAACGGTTCTGGGTCTGGTCTAAGGAAGAACCAGACCTCAAGGGGAGAGGGCCAGAAGGGGGGGAAGTGTTCGGTGAGGGTAAGGACTGATAGCAGCGTCAGAAGGAGACGGAAAGGGAGCAGAGAGGGCGACAGGAGAGGGAGATGTCAGAATCTGAGATGGCAGGGAGATCGGCAAAATTCGTCGAATGGCAGGTACGAGGGGACAAGCTTCCATCATCAGAGTAGGAGTGGTAAGAGATAAGCTCAAATCTGTTGTGACCAGTGATGAGCACAATAATGTGTGAAATCTTAGGGATATAAGTGTACATTTTGCCCCACTTTGGATAGTACTACTTTTATTTTTCTTGTTTTTTTTAGTTTCCAAGTTTACAAGAGAAAGTGCTTAAAGTGAATCAAGAACCAGTCCAAAGGTGGGACCCACTCATTGGTACCACATCTTCTCTCCTACAAAATCCTGAAGATTATTCTCTCCTTGCCACCTCACAACATCTTGAAGATGCTATGCAGAGATTCCTTTCTGATTTAATCAAGATTGCAAGATATTGGTTAATATTGCAAGGAAGGAATAGAATTTGTTAATTTTGAAAACGGATTCTCTCTTTCCTCACACAATATCTCAGAGAATGAGGATTTTTACCAAGATTTTATTTTATTTTATTTTCTTTCTTTTCTTAAAGAAGACTTGTAGAAGGAAGGAGGCAAGACAAAAGCCCCTTCCTCCCACCCTCCTAATTATTATTCCCCTTAGTTTATTTTCTAGTTTATGCTTAGTTTTCTTCTCTCTCTCCCTCTCTCACTCTTTAGTTTTAGTTCTTCTCTATTTTTGCTTTAATCACTTTTGTAATAGTTTTTTATGTCAATTAATACAATCACTATTTTATTCTTATTTGGCCTTTTATGTTTATGATTTATGCAATTGAGTTGTAATTTTTAAAGTTATAGTTCTAAGCTTAGATCTAGGTGACAAGATCACAAGCCGTGGAGCATCTTTTTTTTCAAGTTCAGCTTTTTTTGTTTCAAGATTTGTTTTCTCTAGTACTAAAAATTTCAGAATTGGTTTATTCCAGATCTGGTTTTAATACTGGTAGTATCTCAAATCACCCAAGCTTTCAAGTTCAAGGGTTGAAGTTCAAGTAAGTAGGCTTCTTCAATAGTCTTCTCTCCCCCCTCTCATTCCCTCTTCTGACTACCCTTTCTTTCTTAATTTAGGATTTTAATTTCAGTCGTTACATTATTGCTATCCCTTTCCCCCAAGGTTCATGGCTAGTGTATGTGTTGGCTTTGCCCCTCCTAACCATAGAACCATCAATTTATTGCTTTTTTTTTAATTGTCACCCTTTTTCTAAAGCCAAGTAGAGTAACCCTTGTAAGAGTGACTCTCTGGTCAAGTAGGGAAGATCATATTATGATGCATCTCTCGAGCTAAGTAGAGAAACCTACTTGTGAGTCTCTCTCTAGCTTTCTCCCATTTCTTTTACTTTATTTTTATTTCAACATTTTTTTTCTCTATTTTTTTTTTAATTGCGTGGGTTGTTTATTTTCACTTATTTATTTATTTTATTTTAATTGCATGGCTTGCAACTTTATATTCTTATATGACGAATGGTTAGGACGTTATTTTAGATACATATGTTTAGGACGGTAGTTAGAATTAGATAAAAACCATTAATAGGTTCACTTTCATATTATTAAAAGAAAAAAAAAATAAAGTGGCTGCTCTTTCTAAGTTCGACCCATAGCTATACTGATCTGTACGCTTGCAGTTATATTTAAAATCTCAAACAAGTTTTTGGCACCATTGCTGGGGAGACAGTTCCATGTTATTTTTCGTTTTCTTTTGGTAAATCGGAGTGCTTTGTTTGCTTTGTTTTGTTTTTCATTTTCTTTTATTGAATTCCTGAGAAGAACAACTTGCAATAATAGTTGTATCGGTGGAGGTTGCCATGACTCATAGTATGATAAAGACAGGTTTCACCCTGTAGCAGTACCTCAGGAATTGACCTGAGCAACCCGGATCCCTGCCGGTAAGCTCCCCAAAAACCAAAAAAATCAAAAAAATAAAAAAAAATCATAAAAAAAAAGTTTTGCTATCCATTCTTTTGTGCTTATCTTACTCTAGTTGTGGGTAGTTTTCTGTTGCATGAGTGTTAAGTGGGTACGTAATACTAAGAATCGGTTAGAAAGAAGAGATCCAACAAGTAGTGACCCTATACGTTTGCTCTCTTTAAAACCCTTTAATATGGGAGACCAACAGCAAAACACTTCACCTAAATCTCTAAAAGATAGGTTCTACCCTGCTAGAATAGCCCAACCTTCCTACATAGTTCTACCACAAGCCCAGGGCAATAATTTTGAACTCAAATCTCAATACATCACTATGTTGCCCCAGTTCCATGGGTTGAACTCTGAGGATGCATACCTATTTCTAAGGGAATTTGAAGAGGTATGTGTTCTAATTAAGATCCAACAGCTTTCTGATGATGCTGTTAAGCTTAGGTTTATCACTTTTGCATTGAAAGACCAAGCTAAGAAGTGGTTGTATGGGTTACCCACAAATTCCATAACCTCATGGGAACAGTTCACAGTTGTCTTCCTTAAGAAATTTTTCCCAACTCACAAGACCAATAAGCTTAGAAGTGATATCCTTCAGTTTAGGCAAAAGTCTAGTGAGTCATTTTCCAAACTTATGGAGAGATTCAAGGATCTACTCCAAGAATGCCCTCACCATGGCCTAGACTTATAGCATTTATGTCAAATAATTTATGAGGGTATTGATTACCCAACTAAACAAATGATAGAGTCAATGTGCCCTAAGGGATTCACATCCTTTACAGATGAAGGAAAGGCATGGGAATTCTTACTTGACTTAGCTGACAAAACCCGTGAGTGGGAATCAACCCAAGAGAGTGAAAGAACCATAGGAGGAAAAGGATATTTTGTGGATGGGATAGTAACCAAGGAAGCCCATTTGGATAGCCTAATCAAGAGAATTGAGGCTATTGTTCATAGAGAGCCATCATCAATCAATTTGGTTAAGATTTGTGCTTGGTTATAGTCCCCTGGACATCTCCTAGAAGAATGCCCCAACACCTCTGGGGGCACTTCTAATGATAATGTTAATGTCTTATACCAGAATAATCCATATAGTAATACCTACAATCCAGGATGGAGAAATCACCCAAATTTCTCTTGGAATCAGGGCAACCAAGCAGGACCTTCCAATTTCTATAATCAAGGTCAACATGGACCCCAAAGGCCTCCCTTTGCACAACAATCTTTTTCTCAAAATACTTTTCCTAGGTCAAATGTAGGACCTCAGGCTAGTTTTCCTAGGGCCCCTCTCCTATCATCTTATCAGCAACCCCCTGGGTTTACCAACACTGGAGAGGCAAGTAGAATAAGTGACTTGGAAAAAATTATGGCCCTCCTCATGACAAGCCATCCAAATCTTACGAGAGAACTCACTCAAGTTGTCTCAATTATGCGTGAGAGGGAGAAAGGAACTTTACCCAGTCAACCAGAGCCTAACCCTAGGCATCATCAGCCTGTTAGTTCACAAACATCAACTAATGCACCACTGAATATAGCACAAGGTCAGACCCAACAAAGGCCCTCTAACCAATGTAATATTGTTTATGCCCTTAGGAGTGGTAGAGAGTACCAACAGAGCGTTCCTAAATCTTCCTCATCTATAACTCATGTTAACTCTCCTTCAGTTGAGGACACAAGTGTGCCTCTTGTTTCAAGTTCGTTTGATGAACCTAAAGATTTTTCTGAAACTAAAGATGATTTGGTTGAGGAAACCAAAAATGATTCTTCTAAACAGGGGCAAATCCCTAACAGTCCTTATGTTCATCCTGTCTCATTTCCTAATCGCTTAGTAAACAAAAGGAAGACTGCTTCCATGGACAAAATTTTAGAAGTCTTCAAAAAGGTAGAAGTGAACATCCCCCTTTTGGATGCCATATCCCAGATCCCCACCTATACAAAGGTACTAAAAGATTTGTATGCTCACAAACGTATCACTAGTGTGCCCAAAAAGGCGTTCTTGGCAGTAACATTAGTTCCATAATTACTCAGCCTATAGCAGCCAAGTATAAGGATCCAGGGAGCCCTATCATATCATGTGTTATAGGCAACACCTACATTGAGCATGCCTTACTTGACCTTGGCGCAAGTGTGAATCTTTTACCTTACTATGTGTACAAGCAACTTGGATTGGGAGAATTGAAAGCCACTGGAACTACTCTTCAGTTGGCAGATAGGTCTATTAAAATTCCTAAAGGGATGGTTGAGGATGTCTTACTAAAGGTGGGGGAATTTATTTTCCCTGTTGATTTCATTGTGTTAGATACCAAGCCCTTCTCAACGAAGGATGAGATCCCAATAATTCTGGGAAGACCATTCTTGGCTACCACTAATGCATTAATCAACTGTCGGAATGGTTTCCTAAGATTATCTTTTGGTAACCAAACTGTTGAGTTTAACATGTTTAGGATAGGCAAGCAACCACATATGGAAGAAGAGATTAATATGATTGAGGATTTTCTGGATTTTTCTGATGATTTAATTACCAACTTTGATATTAATTTTGATTCAGAATTCCAAGAGTGTATGGATGAGTTGGATGATGATAGTGAAAATTTCTTTTCTGAAGTCTTGAGTCTTCACACACCTGTGGAGCACTTAGGACCCCTTTCCAATTCCGTTCTCAAACCTTTCATAGTTGAGCCCCCTAAGCTAGATCTTAAGGAGTTGCCATCTAATTTGAGGTATGCTTTCCTAGGGCCTGACTAGACTCTTCATGTAATAATTTCTTCAAATTTGACTTCTAGCCAGGAAGAGGAGTTACTTAAAGTGTTAAAAGATAATAAGGAAGCCCTAGGTTGGACCATGGCTGATATCAAAAGTATAAGCCCTTCTATTGTGCAACATCATATACATCTTATGGAGGATTCCAAACCATCCACAAAACCCCAAAGAAGAGCTAACCCAGTGATGATGAAAGCTATTAAGAAAGAGATCCTAAAGTGCTTAGATCATGGAATAATTTATCCTATTTCTGACAGCCAATGGGTAAGCCCAGTTCACGTAGTGCCTAAGAAGTCTGGTGTGACTATAGTTCCCAATGCCAATAATGAACTAATTCCAACCCGTGTCCAATCTGGGTGGAGAGTGTGCATAGACTACAGGAAACTTAATGTGGCAACCTGGAAGGACCACTTCCCATTGCCATTCATTGACCAAATGTTAGAGAGGTTAGCTGGACATGAATACTATTGTTTTCTTGATGGATATTCCGGCTATAACCAGATCCCAATTGCTTTAGAGGACTAACATAAGACCACTTTTACATGCCCATATGGAATATTTGCTTACAGGCGTATGCCTTTTGGGCTTTGTAATGCCCCTGCTATGTTCCAACGATGCATGATGAGCATATTTTCTGACATGGTCAAAAAATTCTTAGAAGTATTTATGGATTTTTTTTCAATTCATGGGAATTCCTATTCTGAATGTCTTTATCATCTTTCTCTAGTTTTTAAAAGGTGCATATCTAAGAATTTGATTTTGAATTGGGAGAAAAGCCATTTCATGGTTAAATCTGGTATTGTTTTAGCCTTTTAGACCATGTAATATCCAAGGAGGGAATTAAGGTAGATAGAGCCAAAGTGGATTTAATTGATAATTTACCACCTCCTCAATCTATTACGGACGTCCAATCTTTTCTAGGGCATGCGGGCTTCTATAGAAGGTTTATTAAGAACTTTAGTCAGTTAGCCCGACCTCTCACTTCATTACCTGCCAAAGATCAAACTTTTAATTTTTCTAAAGAGTGCCTAGAATCCTTCAAACAACTTAAGAAGGAGTTGACCAATTGTTCAACCACCTGTTTGGACTAAACCTTTTGAATTGATGTGTGATGCTTCATATTTTGCCATAGGAGCGGTTTTGGGTCAAAGGATTAATAAGTTGCCCACTGTCATTTATTATGCTAGTAGGACCTTAAATGATGCACAACTCAATTATACAACCACTGAAAAAGAATTTTTAGCGGTTGTGTTTGCATTAGAAAAGTTTCGGTCTTACTTAGTTGGTTCACATGTGGTGGTGTATACTGATCATTCTGCTCTCAGATACTTAGTTCAGAAGAAGGATGCCAAAGCCCGTCTCATTAGGTGGGTTGTACTTTTGCAAGAGTTTGATTTAGAAATTAGGGATAAATAAGGAGTTGAAAACCTAATTACAGACCATTTATCCCGGCTTCCCAATTCATTGACTGTCGATTCTCTAGTCAACGAGAACTTTCCAGATGAACAGTTATTTGTAGTGTCCAGTGAACCATGGTTTGCTGACATTGTCAACTTCTTAGTTTCAAGAGTGACTCCGGATCACCAGTCCACCCAAGATAAGTATAGATTTCATTCCCAAGTTAAGCACTTTTTCTGGGATGATCCTTATTTGTTTAAGATATGTCCGGATCATATTATCCGACGATGTGTTCCTGATCATGAGCAACATTCTATTATCTCTTTTTGTCATGATCATGCATGTGGTGAACACTTTGGACCTAAGAAAACTGCTGCAAAGGTTCTCCAATGCGGATTTTATTGGCCCACTCTTTTTAGAGATGCTTTTGATTTTTACAAGGCTTGTCACGTCTGCCAGTCTTTTAGCCGTATCAATAAGAGGAATATGATGCCCCTCAACCCTATTTTGGTAGTTGAGATCTTTGATGTTTGGGGCATCGATTTTATGGGACCATTCCCTAATTCCTTTGGGAATCTGTACATACTTTTGGCTATTGATTATGTTTCTAAATGGATAGAGGCCATACCATGTAAATCTAATGACCACAAAGTGGTGGTCCAGTTTCTCAAAGAGAACATTTTTTCCTGCTTTGGTGCACCACGTGCAATAATTAGTGATAGGGGTACTCATTTTTGTAATCGGCCTTTTGAGGCCCTAATGAAAAAGTATGGGATCACCTATAAGTTATCTACCCCTTATCACCCCCAAACTAGTGGCCAAGTGGAGATGTCTAATAGGCAGATCAAACAAATCTTGGAGAAAACTATTAATCCCAACCATAAGGATTGGTACCTTAGGCTCATTGATGCCTTGTGGGCCCATCGGACTGCATTCAAGACCGATCTTGGTCAGTCTCCCTACCGTTTGGTGTATGAGAAAGCTTGTCACTTACCAGTTGAGTTGGAGCATAAGGCCTTTTGGGTCATCAAGAAGCTCAACTTTGATTTGTCTGGTGCGGGAATTCATCGTAGGCTCCAACTATCTGAGTTGGAGGAACTTAGGAATGAAGCCTATGAAAGTTCTAGGATTTACAAGGAAAAGACTAAAGCTTTCCATGATAAACACATTCTGCGTAAATCTTTTGCAATTGGTGAT